>NC_085857.1:41621891-41649391 GCF_034702125.1 Engraulis encrasicolus | reverse complement strand
ATTGTTTACTTGTGTTTTGTTTACATTGTTAAACCATGAAAGACTTGAAAATCAGTCCATACTTCACAGAGTTTTGGTGTAATTAACTGGACTTATTTTTGGAACTCAAAAAAAGCTCAAAGCCCAAGTCCATTTGCTTGCAGCTTAACATTTTTTCTACTTTTGTGATCGTGAGTTCCACTTCCAACATGTACACACACATGTACACACACACACACACACACACACACACACACACACACACACACACACACACACACACACACACACACACACACACACACACACACACACACACACACACACACACACACACACACACACAGTCAAGGCCAGCAAATCTCAATGTGAAAGAATAATGATTCATACTATTTTTTGCAGCAAAAAAAAAAGAAAATGGGTCAAAAAACACCAGACACCCGAACACCTTACAAGGGTTAAACGAACACTGCTAAATTTAGTCTAACTGACGTGGTGCCCCTCTGGTACCCCCACCTGGTTGTGCCAGAGCGTTTTGAAGAGTTCCCCTGCAACAGGCCAATAGTGTGCTTCCCAGTATTGCGGTGATGTCACCATAGTGATATGGCATGGCATTGTTGCTGGGGGCAAGTGCTGTGAAGACTCTGGCCTTGAGCTGTCTTTAGTAGGGATCTGGATTTAAAAAAGAAAAGAAAAGAAAAACGGACTAAAATTGTACGTAAACAGACTTAATACTCACATTTGAATTTTACAAATGGATTCCCATCATTGTTCAAATGTGGCTGCGCATGTTCTGCTGTCGCTGGCCTGTGGCCACTCACATTCCTGTGACACACCACATTTCATGTTCAAGTCATATTAATGGTGTATGTGGGCCAACTGTAATACACATTTGAAATGATTTCACTGGCCAAATAAAATGACTCTGCTGGCCAAATTTGGCCTCTGGGCCTGAGTTTGACATCCCTGTTTTAAGGGTTAAACTAACACTGTTAAATGTACTGACGTGGTGCTGTTCTAACCCCCCACCTGGTTGTGCCAGAGCATTTAAGAGTTCCCCTGCAACAGGCCAGTGGTGTGCTTCCCAGTATTGCGGTGATGTCACCATAGCGATATGACATGGCTGCTGAGCAGTGACGGAACAATTACATACAGGGCCTCAGGACAAGACACTGATAGGGCCCCCCATACAGCCTGCCAAGGGTCACAATAGGGCTCCCACCACATCCAATACAGGAGGGCCCTGGGCCCTGGGGCAAATGCCCGGCTTGACCCCCCTCTGAGGACTCTGGCCTTGAGCTGTCTTTAGTCAGGACTCAGGGATCGGGAAGCCCGGCTGGCCGTCTGTATTGGGTTACCACCACAGGACTGAAAGTAATCTGTGTGTTTGTTTCACAGCTTGCAATTAAAACTTGTGTGTGTGTGTGTGCGTGCGTGCGTGCGTGTGTGTGTGTGTGTGTGTGCGCGTGCGTGTGAGTGTGAGTGTGAGTGTACGTGTTTGGTTTAGTTTAGTTTATTTAGTTTATTTAGTTTAGTTCAGCAGGGACCATGCACAATAGACATTGTTTACAGAAGTAAAAAGATGGCTTGTGCCAGATTATAGCTATATAGCTAATTTCCATCTGCAGTCCCTGGACAGGTAAAACAAAAGATAAAATACAGTACATAAACAAATAAACAAATAAGCATATCCATAGGCCATGGGTTCATACCCCCCCTCCACACACACGCGCACACACACACACACACACAGTGTGCACGTGTGCGTGTGTGCGTGCGTGCGTGTGTGAGAGATAGAGAGAGAGAGCTTTCTTCGCCAGCTCTCCCGTCCCTGGTGTGTGTGTGTGTCTGTGTGTGTGTCTGTGTGTGTGTTTGTGTGTGTGTCTGTGTGTGTGTGTGTGTGTGTGTGTGTGTGTGTGTGTGTGTGTGTGTGTGTGTGTGTGTGTGTGTGTGTGTGTGTGTGTGTGTGTGTGTGTGTGTGTGTGCATGCGTACTTGTGTGCGTGCGTGCCTGTGTGTGTGGTGTGTCTGTGTCTGTGGTGTGTCTGTGTGTTCATGCTTGTGTGTGCGTGTGTGTGTGCGTGCGTGCGTGTAGGAGGGCAGTGACTACATGCAGTATCTGAGGCAGAGTCACCATGACATCCTGAAGGAGGAGGAGAGGAGGTACCGCTTCCTGGCCGAGAAGCACTGCGGACTTACTCAGTCCCTACTCTTCCTCATCAACAAGGTAGAAATCGCACACACAGGCTGTACCACGGCCTAAAGCCTCGCTCACACATGTCGCTGCTAGTTACTTGCTCAGCGAATTAAGTCAATAGAATGTCTATTGTGTTCCAGCGAGACGAGGAGGCGAGTAAGCGAGTAGTGTACAAGCGATGCGATGCGAGTAAGCCCGTAACCAATTGGAATGCAGAGTTCAGTACTTCTCACCTGTGCATTGGCAGTTAAAGCCGCGGGAACGTTTGCGAACGTTCCATGAGAGAGTGGCGAGTAGGCGAGCGAGCGAGAAGCTGGTAACTAGCAGTGACATGTGTGAACGTAGCTTAACGGTAGGGCACTAACTGACTACAGCAGCGACCCACGTGTGATTCTGGCCCGCTTCATTTTCCAGTCTCTCCCTTCCCACTCGTTTCCTGTCCCTCTGTCACTATACTGTCTGAAAGAAAGCAACAAAAAGAATGAAATCCCCCCCTCACACACACACACACACACACACACACACACACACACACACACACACACACATGCACACACACACACACACACACACACACACATACACTCACACAAATATGAAGGTCCTTCATTACATTGTCATCTGAATTGTTCCTGTCAAAGCCCCGACATATATAATTGCCAATTCCCTCCTCAAGCTGATCCTTAGGCCGCCTACTTATGTCTACGTAAGGTAATACAAGAGATCAAATTATGGTTGCCAAATATCAATGAATGAAATATGGGACAATTTGTTTTGGCGGGGGTCTGGGGTAGCCTGGATGAAAGCCGACTGTTGACTCCTTCGTCAAACAGTCTGACGACAGCTAAGAGGAATCCGTCTCTGTGGAGGGTGGGAGATGATTGATGAAAGTCTGATTTTACTCTGCCATTTCAATTCATTTGACTTCCGAATTCAAATTAAAACCAATATTTTGCTTTATTAGCATAGCTGTCACGATATAGTGTCGCAAAAGCATACAAATAACAGAACAAAAGTGTGAATAGTTACCTTAACCAATCAATAACGGACTTCGCGGGTGAGTTCTGCGTCACCACTCTCAACTTTTTGCTGATTGGCTAAACAGTGAGCAAACTGAGCAAGGAGGATTTCGCCAGACTACAGTAGGTACGGAGCCAAAATCTTTGGGTGGAGTACATAGGATGGCGTTGCCAGGCTAGGTCTGGGGTTCCTCCACCAGAAAAATGTGTATTTCTTAGATGTCATATCCTTCATTTTAACGCATTTTAAAGTCCCATGTCAGCCCAATACGGACCCCGAAGTTTTGTTAATAAATACGGGACGATTCTGTATTTCAAGGGACGGTTGGCAACCCTAGATAGATCTAATCAAAAGCAGTGGTTACGGAGTTCAGCTCGCTGACCTACCGTAACGGTACGTACTGTATTGTTTATTTTGCTTCAGACAGGAACAGCACTTCACCAGAATGCAGAGGGCTGGAAGGAGAAAGTTCAAGAGAGCCACTCAGCCAGGCCACGAACCCCCATAGCCCCCGAACAAGAGGCCCAGGTGAGGACGAAGAGAGCGAGATCATGCATCAACATTCCTTACTCAGATTGCCTTTTCAATGTTGGATTTGGCCACAGGAAATTCATTGGAATGTAATGTAGTGAATCTGTCAATCTAATCTGCCCAATTCAATGGCAATATGAGATGTAAGGTAGAAGTAAAAAATAGAGATATAACCTATTGTGTTTAGGTTAAGGGCATCAACTTTATGAGATCAAGCTCCACCCATAGGTCAATGGAACACAATGGCCATTTCTCAATGTCAAGTATGAGCCTTGGAAGTGTGTCAGCCTAATTAGTCACGCCCAGTGATTGGATACTCCGCAGAGTTCACCAAAGAGTATCCAATCACTTGGCCTGATGACGAAGGCTGATACACTTGGAAGGGTGCACATTAGATTTTGAGAAATACCCAATATGTACGTACATAGACACAGACATAGACACATAGACAGATTTGGATAATGCAAGAACAACACCAGAGTATGTGCTGTTGAGGACCATCTTTTTTTTTGGTTTACCATTTGTGTTTCAGCTGAGGGGTTCTCTGACCATGATGCTGCAGCCTGTGGAGAATCTGGGGGACACCGTCTTAATAGACCAGCAGTCTTTGGGAAGGGTGCCCTCCAGAGGTAGGAGGAATGCATTGCACTGATGCTGTAGCCAACAGGAAGAGCCGGTGTGCATTCCAATATGCGACCTTGCGTCCTCCACTTGTGCTTGTGGCCTCACGTTTTGCTGATGCCCCTCCTCCGTGGAGAAAAAAAATTAAGTTTCCCCGCTGTCAGCCAAGCCAAAACAATTTTTGGGGACTATTTTTCATTCACCATCCACAAATGAGAAAATGACTTTACAATTGAGCTTTTGCGAGATATTGAAATATAATGCTGTTGTCAGTGATGTCATCACGACGCATTACTTCCTGGTACGAGGCCACAAGCACAAGTGGAGTACGCAAGGTCTCATATGGGAGTGCACACTCAGTGACATATACTCATGATATATGATAAATGAAATACTGGTAACACTTTATTTTAGGGACACATCTATTAGCACTAATACATACAATATTAATGCATGTGTAAGTAACTTGCAAGGCATGTACTAAGCAAAATAAGACAGTTGTTAAGCATGTATTCACAAATGTCTTGTTCATGCCCAATTAGGGATTTATTACTAATATAACCTTAGTAAGGACCAGTAAGCCTATATTTCTATTTATTAGTAAGTAGTAAGTGGCAGAATACAATGTGTATAAGCTCCCGACACACTGTGTGAACAAACCCTGAACAGTGTGAAAACAGATGCAGAATAAGGGTCCCTATTCTAAAGTGATGCATTGGTCAGCCCAGATGGCTCAGGGCCTCTGCACTACCAAAGTCCTAGGGCCCCCACACCACCCAGGCCTGCACTACCTAGCCCCCCCGATCTACAAAGTGTAAGGGTATATCAAATAATCAATATATTCCCAACTGAGTCATCTAGTTTCTCTTGTTCATATCAATAAGAGGGAGGTAACAAGAGCCTATATATAGCAAGGATTGAACATACACTTGTCAATGGCGGTGGGTTGGTGAGATGTAATTTTTTTTCATGTACCACTGAGTTTTAATTGTAAAAAAACCCAAAATAAATGCAGAACATTAGAATAATAGTTTTGAAGCAAAACTAAACTACTCTTTTGTGATAATTAAGTGAATGTTTGAGAACATTAGCTTCAAGAAGTGCAGTGCATGATGGGTACGCAATCTAGGCCAACAGACAACCTACCCAGCTCTGAGCCTACGTCCTTAGCTCCTCCCCTCACTTGTGAAATTTAGTTGCTATCCAAACAATTTGCCATGTACGTAACAACAGAAATATTGCTGCATTGGCCATGCATTGCATTTCTGACTAAGGGCGTACCCATCATGCACTGCACTTCTTGTAGCTAAGTTTCTCAAACATTAACTTATTTATCAGAAAGGAATAGCTTAGTTTCGCTTCCAAACTATTACTCATCGTTATATTCTGCATTTATTGTAGGGTTTTTACAATTAAAACTAATTGGTGTATGAAAAAATGACATCTCACCACCCACCGTCATTGATAACTTTACGTCCAATCCTTGCTATATAATGCTTCCAATTACTTCTTAACATAGTGAGTAGAATAAGTGAGATCTTCATTACTATTGAGACTAATAGAATCTGAAATGCTCTTACACTTTGCTTCCCGGGGGGGGGGGGACGTAGAGTGGGGGCCCTAGGTAGTGCGGGGGCCCTAAGCCATCTGGGCTGAGCAATGCATCACTTTAGAATAGGGACCCTTATTCCACATCTGTTTTCACACTGTTCAGGGTTTGTTCACACAGTGTACCAGGAGCTTATACACATTGTATTCTGGCCCTTACTGCTTACACATAAATAGAAATCTAGGTCTACTAGGTCCTTACTAAGGTTATATTGGTAATAAATCCCTTATTGTGCATGAACAAGACATTTGTGAATACATGCTTAACAACTGTCTTATTTTGCTTAGTACATGCCTTACAAGTTACTTACACATGCATTAATATTTTATGTATTAGTGCTAATAGATGTGTCCCTAAAATAAAGTGTTACCGAAATACTCAATGATATACTCATGATATATGATAAATGAAATACTCAATGATATACTCATGATATAAGATAAATGAAATACTCAATGATATACTCATGATATAAGATAAATGATAAACTCAGTGATATACTCATGTTTGATATTAATTAACACAACCACATGAACAATAATAAGTTCAGTCATAATAATTATAGCCAATTACTTCTCTCCTTCTCTCTCTCTTTTTCTCCCTTCTCTACATTCTTTCTTTTTTCTCTCTCTCTCTCTCCCCTCCCTCCTCCTCCCACTCTCTTTCTGTCCCTCCCTTCTTCACTGCCTCTCTCTATTTATTTGTTCCTTCATGGCCCTACCGTGGCTTAATGGTAGGGCACACATCCACTTCGTGGCCGACCCGGGTTCGATTACAGCTTGGGTCCTTTCCCATCCCTTCCCCGTGTCTCTCTCCCAAACATTTTCTGTCTCTCTCTAGAACTGTCCTGTCACTAATAAAGTAAAAAAAAGACCAAACATATACTGTTTTAGATTATATTTTTTCCCTTCATCTCTACCGCTTGTGTCCTCCTCTCCCCCTCCCCCCAGCTCCGTCTCCCCTGGTGGGCCGCTCCCGCTCCAACTCGGTGGGGGAGTCGCTGGGTCTGGCTGGGGGCCGCCCCATGCGAGCGCTGGCGTCCCACCCGGCCTCCTCCAACCCCGTCCTGCTGCCCTTCTCCAGGGGAGACGCCGTCACCGTGCTGCTGCTGGAGCCCAGGAACGGGTGGCTCTACGGCCGCATAGACAGCACCATGAGGTGAGGAGAAATGGGACTATTTTTTTTATGTTTTTGGGGGGATTTTATGCCTTTAATGTAGATAGGACAGTGCCTTTAATGAAGACAAGGCAGTGAAGAGATGACGAGAACGGCTGGCTCTACGGCTGCATAGACAGCACCATGAGGTGAGGAGAAATGGAACTCTTCTTTACAAAGTTTTTTTTTAGAGTTTCATGCCTTAAGCCATTGATGTCTAAAGCACCTACAAAAAACGCCTGCTGAATGCCTAAACCCTTGTTGGGAAAGTAGCCCTCAGCCTCAGCCTATAAAAGCCTAAATATCTCAGCCTCTGATGAACATAAAAACATGAAATTAGTTGCATTTAAAACCCTCATCTTGCATTAGAATGTGTTCATTCAGCTGTAACATACCCACATTTTAATTGAAAAGGCTAAAATCTGAAGAGCCCGAATGCAGCATGTATGTCGCTCCAGGCACCAAAGGTCAAACAACATATACGTACGAGTCATCAGGCGTCAATGGGTTAAAGTAGACAAGACAGTGAAAAGACGACAAGAAGCAAGTGGGAGAGTGAGACAGGGCAGGGCCGGGAGAGAACACAGACAGAACTCAAACACGCAGGCACGTTCATTTCCGGGATCCATTTCACGTCAGGTGAACGCCTTTAGGAGACCTTCGGTTGGGAGACCTTTGGAAACCTTAGATTGATAATACATGGAGTTCCCTTGGCACTGCAGATGGCAGTAGCGCACAGCTTGTGCAAGCCACCACCAAACACCACAAAAGCAGAAGAAGAAGAAGGGTACAACGCCCCCTTAGGAGACCAAAGTTGAGCCAGAGAAATTAGGTTGAGCACTCTCCTTTGCATTGGGTGGGCGGAGACTGGGATATCTTTCTCTAATGAATGATTTTTGGGTATGGTGTCCTTTTTTTCTCTTCTGTTTTTCATGTAGTCTTGTAGTCATGTTGACTACCTTCTATGAGCTTGAAAACTCCATAAAGATACAGATTCAGTAAAAAAAAGTGTGCTATTGGTTAATAAGATCTAGTGCAATTATGAAACTCCTAGCTTTATGGCTGTCTGGACAGAAAGAGGAGGTGAGGAGAACCGGAAACGATGAATGTGCCTTTTAACTGGGGTGGATACAAGGTTGGCTTTGCAGACTGCTTCAAGATCTGGCAGAAGATACACTATATGGCATGAAATTTTACAAAACGTAACCTGTTCTAGTTCTTAGGTTTTCCATCAAAGGATTTTTATTTTCATTAAATGGTCATGAATGCATACACCACACCCAGGATACTGCCTAGACAGAATCATGCGTTAAGATTTGAACTTGGACTTTTTAACTTGTTAACATGGTTGATGCAAAAGGGTAATAGGCTTCCTCACCATCTAGATATGGGTCTTGTAATGTAGGGCATGAGATGTAGGTCAATTTTTAGGAGGAGGAGGAGGAGAGCCTGATAATTGGATATTTTTTCCCTCCATCTCTGAGGGCAGACCTGGGTAAGGGGGACAGCTCCCTTCGCTGGGTGGAGGCAGATCTCAAAGTGCTGTAGGCCAGTGTTTCTTAACTGGTGGGTCGGGACCCAAAAGTGGGTCGCGGAGGGGTCCTGGGTGGGTCGTGGAGCTGTGTTAAAAATGCATTCACTCCTCTCCACTAGTTGATAGACATGTTGTATGGTTTGTCAGTATACATTTCAAATGCTGATACATAGACTATTGTACGTATGCAATCAAGTGCCTGGTTATATTTTTCATAATTAATCAATTGGCCACTTACTGACAGCGTGCCAAAAATTGGGTCACAATGCAATCTCCGTGAAAAATTGTGGGTCCCAAAACTATTCTAGTTAAGGACCACTGCTGTAGGCAATCTCAACCGTTTGTCTGTCAACTGAAGGTTAAGGCCAACAGAAATGTTGATTTTGTTCTACGTACCTACCTGCTGATCAAATATAAGAGAGTATATAAGAGATAGATTTGACTTTGCTACAAGTCACATACTGAAACGTGTCCATTGACTTGTGCACGGTACATTTACGGTACAATTGATCCTTTTTCAGGAGCCGTTGCCCCATATAGCACACCGTTCAACCAGTGGAACGCTGTAATAGGCATTGATAAGTTAACCATCGTAGTACTACCACGACATAGCACATGGCCTTTAGTAATGCACTATGTACGACCTTGTCATTGCCATTCTGGTAAAAACGCATTTATAACGCTGCGTCTTAACGGGTTAAGGTGCAGGTGCCTTACTATGTGTTCTATTGTTGACAAGAGGGATCTGAATTGCACCGATATACAGTAGTATTCTTTCCTCTGGATATTTTGCTACCTCGTGGTATTCCTTAACCCATTGACGCCGGATGTTGCGTTACGCAACATTGGCCCTGATGCCGGTTGTTGCGTTACGCAACATTATTGATTTGTCAATATTTTCAAGACGCATGGGCGATGCAATCCATAATGTTTTGTTCAAATACACAAGAGGTGGGTGTTCTCGATTTTTTAAAGATCATGTGGTGGCAAAAAAGTTTGATTTGTCGACAAAAATGTCAAACGAAATCAACCATGCTCGCTTCTGCAGACGTGGATTGTTTAGTCATTTCACACAGGTAAAAAAAAAAAAAAGGCTGTGGTTCGCGAGACATGCTGTTACAGCAAACGTGACGTTCAGTTGAAAGGTAATGAACAGATTTCGATCGAGGAAAGGAAATATGATTGAAGACCCTTTAGATAGAGAGCAGGAGTGTGATTTGCCGCGGCCGCATGAAGAGGTGGGCGAGTGGCTTCCAAATAGACAGTCAACTAGATTTCGCCCCCGACATTACCAAAAGTTCACTCCGACACTCGGGGCAATTGGCGAAGTTGCCAATATCAGAGGAAGCACGTCCTTTAGATAGGCCTATTTCAGAATATTTTCACTGAAGAACTTTCGGATATGGTGATAGCCTATTGGTGAGGCAGACAACGGTAGACATGCGGATTATAGACGCTTACGGAAGGAAAATATATTTTTGAATATATGAAATGAAAATATATTATAATATACTACAATATATTGTTTGCCAATATATCATTTTATATTGTACAGCAGTATATTGCACAATATAAAGTGATATATTTTGCGGTATACGAGAATATAGACATTATTGCCGTTTTCGTATATTGACTTATGTATTGCATTATACTGTGAAATATATTGTTGGATATATGGAATTATATCCCATATAGTATATGACTTATTGATAAATTATATATTGATTTATGTATTGTATTATACTGTACAATATATTGTTGCATATATTGAATTATACCCCATAGTATATGGCTTATTGATGAATCATATATTGAGTTATGTATTACATTATACTGTACAGTATATTACTGCATATATGGAATTATACCCCATAATATATGGCTTATTGATGAATCATATACTGATTAATGTATTGCATTATACTGTACAGTATATTACTGCATATATTGAATTATATCCCATAATATATGGCTTATTGATGAATCATATATTGATTTATGTATTGCATTATACTGTAAAGTATACTGTTGCATATATTGGATTATATCCCATAGTATATGGCTTATTAATTAAATCATATATTGACTTATGTATTGCATTACACTACACAATATACTGTAACGTACTTTATACAAGGCATTTATGAAGTAATGTAATTACAACAATGACCAAACATCAATTCAATTCATTCAACTGTTGACATTGGTTTATTAAAAACATGAAACCAACCGACCCTTTAACACCACCGCTCCCACATGCAGAGACAGAGGGGCAGACAGGCAGGGAAACGACTTGACAACGACACCGGCCAACAGGCCAAATGCTGGTGAAACTTGCCTGTGGCCAGTAACAATTTCAGTCTCCCACTTTGGCCAGTAACTTGTACTTAATGAAAAAGCAGAAATATTCTTAAAAAAAAAAAAAAAAAAAACCCAAATAAAACAAAAAGAAAACAAAACAAAAACTGTGGCTGTGGCCGGTAAGCGAAACACCTCACATAAAGCACTGGCACACATGCACGCGTGCACACACACGCGCACACACACAAACACATACGCGTGCCCGCGCCCACACACACACACCCGCGCGCGCGCACACACACACACACCTTCAGATATATTTTTTTTAAAAAAGAAAAGAAAGTGAAGGTGAATTCAGGGGCAGACCGCCCGCAGCCTCAGTCACTCAAGGTCAACAAGAGGGCTCATAGGCCTGTCCATGGACTTCTTTTTCTCTTGGTGAAGCAGTTCACAGATTCTTTTATTTAGCGACATCCGGATCTCCCCCATCCTCGCACCTGGATGTGCCTGAGCAACAGCATCTGCAAAAGTAAAGTAAAAAGAATGTTAACTCTCTAACCCATTGAAACTTGAAGGGTATGCCACTAGTTTGGGGCCAAATACACCGTTGGTTCATGAAGGGTTTTATTTTTCATGTTAAGCATTGTGTTACATTCTCATACTCCTTCCTTTCAATAGTCTGAAACAAGTGCCCAACATTGCCCAGCTTTGTAAACCCAGGTCAATGATTTTAACCACATTTAGCCCAATGAACCCTTGAATGTAACATGTTACATCAGCAAGTCTCACACATTCAATGTGCAGTTAATAATGTAGCTCAAGTAAACTCTAAATCTGGATGTCCTAACCCACTGCCCCTGACCCATCCAGTCCAGACAGCCCCCACCTCCCCCGACACCGCACACCCACACAGCTCAGTACCCCCCCCCCACACACACACCGTCCTACAACCAACCACACCTTCACCCTGCAATAAAAAACTAGTTAACATCCATTCCATAATTAACATAAAAATAATAAAAACAGGGATACATTCATGTCTACATATCCCCCTCCCAACTTTTACCCTAGCTTCCATCCCCACCAGCAGTACCAACACTAGCTGCAGAGGTCCATTTTGTCCCACTCAATCTCTCTTATTCCCGGTTTATTCAGTAGCTTGATTGAATGAGGTATAAAGGATTTTTTGAAACGATTATATTTGCACCAAGGGAGTCTGAACCTCCTCCCAAAGTTCAGATAGATGTATTCCCCATTTAGTGCATGATCACCAGTGAGTGAGCATAGTAAAGGCACAGTATTGCTTACCATTTCAAGTACTGGAATGCACACCAGTCCATGTGACTATTTTTTCCTCCAGACCATCGCTGCATACCTCTTCAGCAACCTCTGCAAAAAAAGTTAAAAGAGCAACAGAAAATTAACATTCACTCACACACTTAACCTTAAATAGGCACAAGGATACCCACCAAGCTCATCACTTCTATACCATTGTCAGAATTGTGAGCTAAATCTGGGGGAACTACAGCATTCTATAGCTCGCAGTGGCAGAGCGTCGTAGTGGCACTCTGTGTCTCGTCCCGACAACAGGGAAGATAAGACATAGAAATCGCAGCAGCCAGCATCGTTAACAGTTGCACGTCTGTTCTTGGCACGAAGGCACTCTTTTATGAAGATGATGAAGCGAAGGAAGACTTAAACTCATGCATGTAACTGGCGAGAATGAATTCCGATGAACAAGAATGACTCGCGCATTCGTTTAAGAGTAAACATGAACACCAACATGACTCAATGAATGCAATTGCTGTGAGCAAAGCAAACTCCGAACTATCACAGAGTAGCCGAAGACAACGACGTGTAGGCTACCGTTTTGAAATTCACCAATTTGACGACAAGGCTTCGTTAACCTCTAACAATAGCTCTACAAGAACGGGACAGTGCAGTTAGTTCGTTACTCAAAAAACCTATTGATGTTACCACAATGGGAAACCGAAGCAGCAACAGCTATGCTTTACCAAAAATAATGCAGGACATTGCCTCGTTTTACTATACTGTAGTGCCCATTTTTAAGCAAGTTAGCGATGTGCATTTAGATCTCGTCGCACTTCACTTCTGCTTTGATTCCCTTGCGTTAGCCGAGTAAGCTAGGCGGCTAATTAACTGAGGCCTGGCTTTCTAGGCTGACGTTGGGGCTCAGCAGTATTAGCCAGATAGATGTTGCTAACGTTCTCTGACAAGCCAAATAAAGTGGGCTCACCTGAAATTGACCACTACAACCATATAATATCGACCCAAGTATTACGTTTACGTTTTCAAGATGTGTAGAACCAGACCTACTGTCAATGAGAATTACACACCATTTCGACAACGCAAATATCGCTATTTGTAAGCTTACAATAGCTTGGTAGCGCGGGAAATTCAAAAAATAACGTATTTCTAGTCCTTGGGGGAAAAAAATGAACAAACATCCAACTTCGATAACCACTTGGCTAAACTTTGCACATCAACCACTGTAGGACGTTTCAGACTATATGCTTGTGTATTTATGTTAACAAAGTAACAAACTTGTCTTTATAACTTACCTCGAGGCGGCTGGTTGGTTTGTGTCACTGTGGTGGGGAGTCTGGCTGGCGACAGTGTGGAGCTAAAATCCGGACCGCGCTCGAGCCGAGACGGCTCTCTCGCCACTTTAGCTTCAGGTTGTGACGACGTGACGTAGGCGCGTCATACGTGATATGAGAGCTGAGATGATTCAATCAGAGACTCCTGTATATTGATCAATATATTATTATATTCAGGGGTGCACATAACTGGTACGCAGGTGCGCATGCGCACCAAAAATTAGCAATGCGTACTGCCACCTTGGTCATAACAGCGCACTTGCGTACTGACCATCCCTCCTGAAAGATAAGAGAAAGAGAAAGAAACTGTTGATGTTGGTGAATGGTCAAACATGTCCAAAAAGAAACAGACAACAGTAGCCTAATCAGTTTCTTTGGAGTTTCGCCAACAACAAAGAAAGTGATATTGAAAAAAAAAACTTTCCGAGAAATGGCTCCAAGTGCCGTGGCTTAAGGCTAATGATGATCGGACAGAATTGTAGTGCTAGTCCCTTGAAATGCGGAATCGTTCCGTATGTGACAGTGGAATCATGCGTTCCGTGTTGAACAGGTAAGGGACGCGATGTGTCCCGTTTTCTCATGAATGCATAAAAATAGACATGTCACACGCATATCAACTGTAGCCTAAATCTAACGACAGTCGGGGCGAGCGCGACCGAGTTGAGCTCCTGAGGCTCTCTTCTCCCTCCATCATTATGGAATTGTGCCGTCTGTTTCTGTTAACTCCGGAAAATGGACGCGCACCCCCGTCATTCTCATTGGCAACTCCGATGCATAGAAGTTAACTGAAAGCATGCATGCATGCGCGTGGCTTCTTAAATGCACGCAATTCCCGGCCAGCTCCACTTCTTAATTTCGCCAGCTTCCTCCCACCATATGGGACCACCATAACGGACACCGCATACAACTTTATTCCCCGTCTGTGCGTCAGTCATGACGACGAAATCGGCAAAAACAGATGGAATTCAGACAATAATCACTTAACTTGAAGATGACATGTTGACCATTTGTAGGCTAATTAAGATTTAAAGAATACCAAACTAACACATTTTTTGATTAGGCTACCTTGCACCAGTTGCATTAGCCTTCAAACAACATGTGTCAACATTCGTGGTGATCATGTTTTATCCTCCGACACTGCGGACAGTGGACTTTTTTTTTTTTAAACAGCGGATGAGGTTGCATACCAAAACATATTTGCTGTTGCGCATATGAGTAACGCCCTAAAAAAGTTATGTGCACCCCTGACTATATATGGCCATATATGGTCCACCTAAAATGACTTTATAATGTCGAGTAAATGTCCAATGTCGTGCAAAATGTGCTTGCTGAACTAAAACATCAAGAAATACAGACGGAATAGTGGAATACAGTTTTGTTTTGCCAGCCATATATTTTAAAATATATGGATCAATATATAGTAATATGTTGTTCAATAATATATTGCTATATATTTTCAAATATATGAGCGTGTTTGTGATATATTGTGATATATTTTCTAATGTATTGCAGTATAAATTGTAGTATATTGCAGTATATTTTCCTTCCGCGGCCACACATCCAGCTCAAAGTGGAGCCCCGTCTCAAAATATGATATGAAATAGCTCATCGGTCTCTGCATAACGTTTGGAGGAATAAAACGGCCATAGTCGCCGGTGGGAGAGGAAGTGGCTGTATCAGACAAATGTCCCCTGATTTATGGCAGAAATGACTGCCTAATAATTATAATAATAATGATTATTATGATTTAGTTATAGTCGGCTATTGTAACAGTAGCAATAAATAGCCTATAATAAATAGCAGCATCAAGCATTATCCTGAAAGCACATGACATTTTTTCAATCATTTGATTATGAGATATGTTTTTTGTAAGGAATATGTGTTAGTGTTAATGCTGAATGATCATAATCCCGTGACAGCAGAGGATTTTACCTTTTCAATGCAATTTGTCCCATGTCCCTATGTGTTCCAGAGGCTGAGATATTGAATTTTTCATCGGAGTTTTCAACCAAATTTTCTTATCTCAAAAAACCTCAGGCATTGGGGACCTTTTCTAAAAACTGGCTCAGGCACCAATGGGTTAATTCTTAATTCCCCGCCGGGATCAATAAAGTTACTCTACCATAATGCATTTCCTATGTGTTTCCCTATGTTGTAGGCAGGACTGGTTTCAACTGATGCATTTCCTATGTGTTTCCCTATGTTGTAGGCAGGGCTGGTTTCAACTGATGCATTTCCTATGTGTTTCCCTGTGTTGTCGGCAGGACTGGTTTCAACTGATGCGTTTCCTATGTGTTTCCCTATGTTGTCGGCAGGACTGGTTTCAAATGATGCGTTTCCATTTCCTTTGTGTTTCCCTGTGTTGTCGGCAGGACTGGTTTCAACTGATGCGTTTCCTATGTGTTTCCCTATGTTATCGGCAGGGCTGATTTCAACTGATACATTTCCTATGTGTTTCCCTGTGTTGTAGGCAGGGCTGGTTTCCGGCTGGATACGTGACGGCAGTGGAGGACTACCTCCAGCCCCAGGCCCCAAGGTGAGGTAGCCTCTGATGGAGCACTGAAACAGCCTAGTTACACTGATGCTATGGTGACCTTATTGCGTTTGGGTGTTCTCTCTGTGTAGATATCTGATTGACCCAGATGAGTTAGAATACCACTATGGATCCATTTGTTTATATGTCTAGGGCAATTTGGGACTTTATCTGATAGGAAAGTGAAGAACAGTCAGACAGGAAATAATTTGAGTGAGAGAGAGATTAGGAAATTGGGTTTGGGAAATAACCCAGGTTTTGATTCGAACTTGGGTCCCCATGGGCATGTAGCCTGTTTGGTATGTCATGTCGTGATGCTGCACAGCACCGTCCCTATGCATCCGAATGTTTTTTTCAGTTTCCCTCCGAGCCAAGATAAGCACATGGCTAGTGAACTTTTTGCCATGCACATTTTATCAGATAGCAGACACGAAAGTCAAACAAAACTCCTTTCCAACCAATGCTCAAACTCCCTTCAAAACTAGCTTAGTGAAAGGGCAGACATGCACACAGGAGGAGAGAGATAGGTTGTTCCAAGTTTAGTCTCTACTGATTTGTTCTGGGTGCTTTAACTAAGAATGTGGTTCATCGACTGACCCAGATCAGTAACTTACTTTCAAAGTAAGTGGAAGACCCGTAATAGAAGACCCCTAAGCCATTGTACTTTTAAAAAAAAAAGAAGAAATATGACCCTTCAACAATAAAAAGCTCCACAGCACACTTGCTTGACTTTGTTCGCTTTTTTATAATTCACTCTAATTAAAAATAACAAAGCCAAGCAAGTATACAATAAACTTTTTTTTCTATGGCATTGGTCAATATTCTTGCTGATACAAGCAATTTAATGCTGCACATATAATCCTGATTAAAGAAATAAGGCTCCTTCATTTTGGAGATAATGTGCAATGTCTCGGATAAAACCGTTCTTTAATAACCCTTCAATTGAACTTACTGTAGCTTGGTTTCACCATCTAACATTTTGTGCCATGTGCATGAAATGTGCTAATAAACTTGACTTGCTTGGTTCTTTGCTTTTACTCTCTGTGGCCTTTCAATGTTATGTTAATCAGTTTCCATCTAACACAGGTAACTTAGCTGAGTAACTAGTAGACCTGTGTGCTTGTCTTACGATCAGCTAACTCTGCGCTGTTTGAATCAAATATGTGGTGGGTTCTTGTTAGATTTGTAGTGTTTCTCAGGAACAACACAGTCTATCTATCGCATTACCTGTAGGTACAATGCACTAACTGGTGTAAGAGCTGTGTAATATCATGTGCTAGTGTTTTACTGGCCAGGCCGTGCCCTCCTAGAGACACAACACCTTCTGCGTTGCTGCTAGTCAGGTCAAGAGCAGTGCAAGTACTTTCTGATCTCCGGAAAAATCGAAACTCCTCCAACTTTTCCGGGAAGCAAACCAAGGGAGGCGGGTCAATCATGCTGTTTGGGAAATGTTAATTGTTACGCTCTTGGTCAGACCAAGTCTCGAAGACATTTGGAAGTCGATGATAATCAGGCTGTTTTACTCACACCATGAATTCACTTTTACTTTTTTCGACACCTGTACATGTGGATCATGTAGTGGGGCGTCGGGGCGGCGCCACAGCGTCTCCAACGTCCTGGATGTGGCCGACCAGCCCGAGCAGCTGATCCCCAAAGAGGAGATGGTGCGCAGGAGCTCCGTGGACGTCCGCCCCGTCTCCCCGCTCCCGGAGAAGAAGCCTGACCCACCGAAAACCAATCAGAAGACGATGACGACAAGCTACAACGAGATACCGACGCCTGTCACCTCCTCCTCCTCCACCCCGCTCCGAAGGGCCTCGGTGGCGGACGTGAGGGCTGTCTCGCCCCTGCCCGACCGGAGGGCCGTCTCGCACTTTGACAGCAAGCCGGAGCTGCTGCTCATGACCCCCACGCCGGCGCCTCCACCTCCCCCACCGCCGCCTCCTCTGCCCCAGAAGAGCTCCAACGAGCTGAGACCCATCTCACCACTGCCCGACAGGAATACAGACAGAGGGGTGAGCACTTGGGCCAATATGCCCATCACCCAGTGTTGCCAGATTGGGTGGTTTCCCTGCCGGTAAAAAATGGCACTTAGCAGAAAAAATGCCCAATTTATGGCCATAGAAATCAATAGAATTGGCCGGGATTTAGTGCTTCCAGGCGGGTTTTGAGTATTCTTAGGGCTGGAGAACATCAGCCTCATCTGGCAACCCTGGCATTACCTACTGTATGGGTGCATCTTGAACACTTATTGTGGTATGATGGAACAGTTGAATTCATTAATTAATTGTATTATTCAAGTCAATTGTTGCAGCTTACTACAGTTAATTTGTCATATGCCGTAATTTTATACATAGAAATTAATTTAGTTCAGGTGCATTTAGGTGCATTTACCATATACAGGAGGTGAATTAGGTGTAGTTTGCATAATAAGCACCATTTTTTATCTTTTATTTTTGGAGCTATAAATGGAAAAAGTTAAGTATTCACCATGTATCTAAATGTCTAAACCCATTTCTTGTTTCAGGGTGCTTCTTCTCCTGGGCCTAATATACCTGAGAATCCACTCTTCCCAAGGTAATGGACTTTTGATTTGTCTGTGTTTATCTGTGTTTATCTGTGTTTATCTGTTAAATGAAATGTATGATTGCAGATCTTATCCAGCGGTAGAGATGGCAGACTAAGAAGGTTGAAAAAGAGGTCTGCCCTGCCGCCACAGATTTGATTTCTCTGTTCAATCAAGTGGATGACCTAATTAGTGAAGTCACCTGAGAAAATGCGAGTTAGGAGTACGCAGAAGGAGTGCCTATCTGGACTTTTAGAAAAAAATATCTTTCTCATGCTGGGGTGATCATCTCTATTCTAACTGGGATTCTCTCTGTCTCTCTCTGTCTCTCTGTCTCTCTCTCTCTCTCTCTCTCTCTCCAACCCCTCTCTCTGACTGAATGTATGTATTTATTCATTTGAGTCTTGATGATGTACAGGATTCGTGCTTTATGGCACTGTAATTTTTTTTAAAATTCTCTCTCTCTCTTTCTTTCTCTCTCTCTATCTCTCTCTCCCTCTCTCTCTCTCTCTCTCTCTCTCTCTCTCTCTCTCTCTCTCTCTCTCTTTCTGTCTCTCTCTCTCTCTCTTTCAGAGGGACCAACCCATTTGCCACAGTGAAGCTCAAGCCAACCACCACCAATGACAGATCAGCCCCTCGGATTCACTGATCCTCCCAAACTTAAACTGATAAGCTGCTTTAACTCAAGACTATCTAGTCTTGGCTATAATTCATTATTTAATCACACTTAATAATATTTAAATTAGTAAAAAGTGATGTTATTTGTTTGAAACGATTGATACAGTAATTGAAGCACCTTTTAAGTCAGTTGATAGTCATGGTAAGTGTTAACATTTAGATTGTGAAATGTATATACATGTAGTTACGTAGTTTTGATTTGAAAGTGTTCATGCTGTAGATTTTGGATGTGTTGGTACTGCAGGTTTTAGACTTGACTGCTAATCACAAAGCAGTATTTTACAAACCTCTGTATCAAACTTTGCTATCTCACCACATCAACGCTACAAACTGGCGTTTGTTTCCTTTGACAAGATTATGAAATGTACTGTACATGTCCAGTCAGAAACTTTTGGTATCCTCAGATGCTCTGTCTGAGATATTTTATCATGCAAACAAGACACTGACTCTCACTCACTCTCACACAAGAATGGTTGCTGAGGCCATTAAATATTATTAGTTGTAGTCAAGACGTTGTTTTATTTCTCATCGGGATCATTCCTCTCCCTTAACTGGAGCTCGTCTTCTGCTTCTTCTTCATCTTCTTCATCATTTTAATAATTGGCATATTTAATCTCTCAGGAGAGGAAAGGATGGAAGGGGGGGAAAGGAAAGGAGGAAGTAGCAGGGCAATGGCAGAGAACGAGAGAGATAGATTAATAGTAGAGGAGTTGAAAGGGTTTTGCCATAGAATGACTAGCTCTTTGTGACACGAAAGAAACAGGAAAAAAACCTCAACGACAACAACAACAACAACAATAGATTGATCCAGGTTCAGGCGAGCAAAAAAAGAAAAAAAAAAAAAGAAATAATATTGTACTTTAAAACAAAAGACGTCATCAACATGCATAGAGTGTTTTGTATAAAAAAGAGGGAGGCGGAGAGGTGGAATAAATAGAGAGGGGTGTGTTGGTGGCGGAGGGTAAGGGAGGGCGGCAACGGCCTCTCTGGCGCCCCCTGTTGAAGCTGCACTGCCATAGCAGGAGGCTTCAGAGGGGGGCCACAGCAGGGGTCGTGTGGGGTTACAGACACAGGGGGGGGGGTTGGCATGATGGGGGAGACAACAGGTGGGGTGGCATGGCAACCAGCCAATGGGGCAGCCCAGTGAAGTAGCGCCCCTTACTCGTGTACCAAAGCCTCAAACTCTGGAAAAAAGAGAAAAGAAATAGACAATATGATACATTACAAATATTATATTAATACCTTTAGGGGGTTATTTTCAGAAAATAACAAGAGATCTCACCGTCCAGCAACTTTTTCTAATAACAACTGTAGGCGATGATTCATGTTTTGAATGTTAGGTTAGTGTGGCTGTTAAAATGGTGGTGAAAGACCTTTTTATATATTTATAAATCTTACATTGACTCTCATCGCAAATAGGTTAACAAATCTCCTTGTTCCCTTGTTCTGCACTGTTTATTACTGCCTATCTTTGCTTTAAAAAAAAAAAAGATTAACGACCAAAATGTATTTTACCGTCAATGCCGATTTTGCCATCTCCATCCTTGTCGGCGGCTATGAGGAATGTGTGGGTCTCCTTGTCAGTCAGGTCTCTTCCCTCTGAGGAGAAGCCCTTTAGCACGAACCTGAAATGACACCAGGACACACGGTTGGGGACATGATGCATGTAGATTCACATAATTTTAGGCAGCGGCATTCTTTTCGCTTGTGCACACACAGAGAGATAAGACCCACACATGTATCTTCAACTTATTCGGTCGCGTGGTATGTCTGTTTGTTTGTCTGTCTGTTTGCTTGTTTGTCTGTCAGCAGGATAACTCAAAAAGTTATTCACGGATTTGGATGAAACTCTGTGGAGTTGTTGGTAACGACCCAAGGAACAAGTGATCCGGTTACAAACCAGAACCAGGACCTTTTTAAAGATTCTTCACCATTGCTGGCCTATAAATCTAGACGCCCCTAGTGACCACAAATTGAATTGCGGGATAGGGCAAAACATTCGGTTTCACACTCCACAAAAAGAACGCAGAAAGACTTCAATGAAAATAGACAAAACTCTATCGAGCAGCTTCTTTCCTTGCGCCCTCTGAGTGCTTCTAGTTGTTATTGGTACATAATACTGAAGGATTATTCTGCCGTTTTGGCAGATGATGGAAAGCAAACTTTTTGCCCTAAATCCAAGGCAACTCTAACAGCACCGCTAGTCCTAGAGTGACAATCCAAAACCCGGCCAGTACAAGGCCAGCAGCCGAGGCGCAGGGCACGAGATTAACTGTGAGTGTCACACTGTCACAGCTCCTGATGTGCGTGGCACTGGGCAAGATCAATATTTATCTCCTTGCGAGTGGTGTTCACGCCGTCGTCTGCGTCGCTCCGTGTCGCTCCGTGCCCTTGGCACAGAGTGCAGGCTGATTGGGTGGGGAGGGAGGGGGGAAAAGTGCGTAAAAAGTATGGAGAGAAAAGTCTAAAAGCTCTTAAAATTGATTCACCGCCTACTCTGGGACTGTTCGCTACGCCCTGTCTGACGTATAATCCTGACCTCCTTGCCAAGTAGACTGTGTCCAAAGCTAAACAGACTCTTGGTCCCTGTTATATTTGCACACGCTCTTCGAGGACTTGACGTAGGGTAATTCACAACCCTGACTTGAGCTGCTGTGTGTGTGTGTGTGTGTGTGTGTGTGTGTGTGTGTGTGTGCGCGTCTCTGTCTCTCGCTCTATCTCTCTCTCTCTCTCTCTCTCTCTCTCTCTCTCTCTCTCTCTCTCTCTCTCTCTCTCTCTCTCGCTTCCATTTTCTGAAGGATAAATGTGAAGTTTGCTCTGTGTGCCAGTGCATTACATTAGGGGGCCAAATACATCTAATGCAGAGTAAGCACCAAAAGACCTGCCCTGACTTTGGTGTAATGATACGTCGGGCCTAGGGCTGCACAATATATCGAAAATGTATCGAAATCGCGATATCAAGAGTAGGGATATGCGTATCGCGAATATGACCTAATTATAGCGAACAAGTAAAACATTTATGTGCAGTCGAGTCACTTGCTGAATGTCAACAAATGCGCAAGAAGCCCGCCATGACCAAAACCACGCCCCCCACACACACGCCCCCCACACAAATTAGTGACAAGAGAAACACTTTTTCTGATATCGTGAAGGCCTAGTCGAGCCTGCATTTTTCAATTTTTCAGGGTGGCGAGGAGTAACTATGATCCTAAGTAGGATGCATTCACTGGGGCTGCATTCCCCATTCATATTTTAACTACAGTATATAGCCTACCATTATGTTCCCTATCATAAAAGTCAATTATTTCCGGAACCCAGCAAATATAGTTAATGTGTGCATGTGTGGTTGTATTTCTTCTTTCTGGAGCCCAGCAAACATAGTTAATGTGTGCATGTGTGGTTGTATTTCTTCTTTCTATCAATTGTTGTCTTGTTGCAGCCCTGCGAAGATGCTCCAGTGGTTCTAAGAGTGTGTTCACACCTGATCCCTGTCAGTAATTTAAGCGAACTCAGATGTGTGACTCAACATTTCTGCGCACAATGTGAATACTCCAAAGTGTACCCAGACCCCTAGGAAGTGAACCGCACTGAGACCTTTATCGACTTGGTCTCAGTACGATTCGCTTATGAGTCCTGATAAGTTACACTTGTGACAAGCTCTAGAGGACCAGGTACAGTCAACAAGAGGACTGGCACATCATTAAAGTCTATTGGAACCAGAAAGACCAGCTGGTTATTTTTGTACTACACTCACAATATGAGCAAAACAGAACTGAGTCATTTTGCTGTTGGTTCACTTTTTGGTCGCCTTAAAGAAGACTGAGTTTGGTTCACTTAAAGGGGACTACTAGGTGGGTGTAAAAGCCCACTAAGACATCAATCAATCTGTTACTTTAGTAGTGTGTGTATAGGACGGGTGGTTGTTGTTTTCCTTGTTTCTCTTGTTTGTTTTTTGTTTGTATGTTTGTGGACTCACTTGAGTTCCTCCTCCTCAATGAAGCCGCTCTCGTCCACGTCCAGCACCTTGAAGACCTGCTTAACGTTCTCCGCAGACATGGCCTTCAGACCCACCATCACGAAGAACTTCTTATGGTCGAAGGAGTCCGCCGCTGTCACATGCACCAATCAGAAGGAAGCAGGAAGATTAATTATCGTCCGCTTTCATTTCCAACACACGGAGTCAGACGCTGTCAGTTCCCTACGTAACAAATTAAAACTCATCCCAATTTTGGTGAGAGTGTATAACATAGTGAGAGTAAGGCTCTGTGCAAAAGGCTTGATTAATAATGTCATGCTGCCTAAGAATCTGTCCTATCTACCAGTGAAGGACAGCTTGTGGTCAAAAGAGTCCACAACAGTAGGACAGAAGAGGAGGTAGAAGTATGTTACTATTAACCTTAATCATTGGCATTGAGATGTTCTTCTATCTAGTAGTGAGGCTGTGTTTCATGACATGCGGTCAAAGGAGTCTGCCACTGTCATGTGGGACAGAGAGGGGGCAGAGGTAGACTTTTCACTCCCCTCTTTCATTTAACACAGTGAGTAGGATTTTTTCCCTATCTTTTACTAAGGGAATACAAAAACATTGTGTCTTACTTTTGTGTCAATA
This sequence comes from Engraulis encrasicolus, assembly GCF_034702125.1. Classification (NCBI taxonomy): domain Eukaryota; kingdom Metazoa; phylum Chordata; class Actinopteri; order Clupeiformes; family Engraulidae; genus Engraulis; species Engraulis encrasicolus. Next base: position 41,625,438 of record NC_085857.1, on the reverse strand, counting down.
ATAACCGTCTTATAAGGTGCATTGTGTAGTACGATGATGGCCGGATGATGGTGGGTATTGCAGCTGTGCTGCTCATTGAAACTGCGCTGCCTACTGCCAAATTTGATCTTTTCATGAGTGTGGCTAAAGTACAGTTAGTTTTGCTGCTAAAAATGTCAAATTTTGGAGATTCAAAATAGCGGACATGGAGAAGCTCCACCTTTTCATGTATGAAAAGTAAAATTTTCCCAGTCATAATAAATACTTGGAATGAGCAGTGCACCATGAATTCTGGAAAGAAGATTCTGCAAATTTTACACAGTGCACCTTTAAAGATAATTGAGTGGCCATGACTTATAGGCAGGGCTGTGAGTGCGCTTTGACTGTCACACCGATGAGCCTGCCCCTTTGATGCGCTGGCAAGAGCACAAATTAAGACCAACTGTAGGGTAAATAAAATGAATAAAACCAGAAAAGCTTAGGCCACCTTACCCTTGAAGGCATCCAGGGCCTTCTTGATGTCATCTTCTTTCAGCAGATCTTTCATCGCCATCTTGGCCTCTGGAAGACAAAAGAAAAGAAATATACATGCGGATCAGTGACGAAGCAAATAAAACAGGAAAAAGCTTTTTTTTTGCCCTAGCCCTTTGATTTAGCCACATCGCGAGCCAACATCATCTTTTATTGTCATCAATAGTTTCAAGGTTTGCTGATCATCTTCTTTTTGTCTTTTTTTTGCACTGGCTTAAAGGAGAAGTCCAGTTTTTTTACATTAAGGCCATTTTCTGAGTGGTCTGCAATGTTTTAGAGTCCCCCTCACCGTTTATTTCATGTTCGCTGCAGTCTCTGTTATTTGGCTGATTTGGATTTGATCTCAACCAGCTTTAGAATGGCCGTCTATGAGCACCTGCAACTCTGTTCTTAAAATCACCTTAAACATTTGTTTTCAAAAGTCTACAGCCCACAAAGTGGTTAGGGGTGTTCACTATCAGTCCCTAACAAGTTTCAAGGCAAAATATGGCTTCTGTCATTTTTTATTTGCCATTTTGTGAAAGAAAGTGAAACTTAATTTACAAATTGCTACGTAAAACACACATAAAACACGACAGATGCCATATTTCGCTACAAAAATTGTTAAGGAACACCAATGAATACTGCTGAACACTTGGTGAGTTGCATATTCTTGAAAACAAATGTTAAAGTTGATTTTAAGAACAGAGTTGCAGGTGCTCATAGACGGCCATTCTAAAGCTGCACTTCTCCTTTAAGTTTTCAGCTGGACAACAAACAATTCCAATTTAGACTGACGTACACAATGATCTCAACTTTCCATCTGACCATATACGCTTTTTACATAACAGGAGCCTTCCTGTGACCAGTCATGCAGCGGTCTTCATCTTTATGTCTTGAAGACAATGCAGCCTATGTCACCTTGGACGACAAAACCAGACTGATATTTCACACATCCAAAAGCATTTGCATATGATATCCTGTGGGCCTATATATACACTATATGTACCTAGACCCTATGTGCTCCATTACCGAGCATTGGAAAAGTGTTTCTGAGTGATTAGCAAAAAATGAGTTGTGTGTCGTGTATCACGCTACAACAGGGCTGGACTGGCCATCTGGCATAGTGGGCATTTCCCGGTGGGCCCCGCACCCTTGTGGGCCCCTATTTTCAGAAAATGACTCACCACTGGTGAGTCAGTTCTGCGCAGCAAATGGTGAGGGACCACTTTAAGCCAATAGTGCCCGGGCTCTACAGTATGTCTCCCCCAGTCCTGCCCTGCGCTACAGCACTGTGTTGCTATATTAAAACGGCAGAGAATTTACTTGGGTGTTCTTGGTGCCCATGCCAGAGAAATGCCATGGGTGTTGTATGCCCTTGAGTGCACTACGCATTTAGAAACAGTGGCACCTCATCCGATGAAACCCTGTTTGCCAGCTCCCTTTGTTTGTTGTCCGTCTTTATTTTTGTTCCTCTCCTCCTCTTTCCTTTCATTCATTCTTTCTTTTTTCTTTCTTTCTCTCTTTCTTTCTTTCTACCTTTCAAATTCTGTCTTTCCTTCTTTCTCTCTTCCTTTCTTTCTTTCTTTCTTTCTTTCTTTCTTTCTTTCTTTCTTTCTTTCTCTCCAGTGCAGCATGGAAGTTGCATTCCGCTGTTTGAGTGGAAGCCAACTGGCTGTCCTTCCTCGATCTGTTCTCTTCCTTCAGAAGCTTCATGTCGTGCTTCTCTTTCCACTCTTCCTCCGTTCCAAAAAAAAAAAACCCAAAACAATCTATATTTTCCCTCTTCTGACTTCTCTTTCTCCAGCCAAACCATAGCAAACCAGCTCCAGCAGAGCCTGTATTTGTAGGGGCTCTCTGCTTTTTAGATGCGTCCTAGCATCTCTATTAGAGGGCATGTCCGTCCGTCCGTCCATCTGTCTGTCTGTCCGTCTGAAACGCATTCTCTAATTTGTAATTCCCTCCTGTGTCCACAGGGGAGCAGTGCACAGACGGAGGTATCTTTGTCCACCTGTCGGACTTGTTTTTACTGACTGCCTGCAAGTCTGTTTGTTGCTGTGGCTGTTGTTCCCCAAACACTAAGCTCCGGTAGCTCCACTAATACTCCGTCTGTTCATCTTACAGCGGTGAGCTCCCTGGTCTGTTTTTGTCTGTGATGCCCACGGAGCTGCCAACCTGTTTGTCATACCGGGGGGTGGAGGGGGCACATGGCACCCCTGGCTGGACTGGGGTGAAAAATCAGACTGGGCATTTTTTACCCCAGTCCACCAGGCATTGAGAGGTATAATAAAGGCCTAATGTACAGGGGGATATCCTGGTTTGTGTTCATAATGTGGCCCTTGGAGGATGTTTGTGGTCCTCGGAGGAATTTGCAGTGGCCTTTCGAATGAAAAACGGTCCCCACCCCTGTTCTAGCAGGATATACTAGTACGAAAATGGCTTGTATACAGTATGTGTGATCGGCCAGTTTAACCCAAAAAAGTTTAGTTAGTTTAGTTTATTGGTTTATTGGTTAATTTGACAGGGGGCATGTACAGGACAACTCCAGTACCAGAGTTAGCTACAAAGCTAATTTGCATCCGTGGTCCCTGGGCAGGAAATTATCAAATAATCACATACATTAAAACATGGACAATGTGTGTCCTTACAAATGCCCAGGTGTTTTTTTGTGGTCCCAGCCCAGCTCTGGATGGATGGATGGATGGATGGATGGATGGATGGATGGATGGATGGATGGATGGATGGATGGATGGATGGATGGATGGATGGATGGATGGATATCTTGTCAAAAAACAGTGTGTGAGTCATCAGTGTTGCTGACTGCGTGGTGTTTGCAATCTCCTGTGTCTGCAGTGGGAATGAATGAGTGCCAAAGCCATAATACAATGTACGTTCAGAAATGTGATTGGCTTTGTAATTGTGTGTGATTAATCTCATCATAATCATTGTGTAAATGTTCTTTTGTTTATGTGAGCATGAACTTGAAACGCACCCTTTGTGTCAGACAAGAAGGGAATTTGAATCTGAAATCGGCTCCATATTGTCTAATCCAGACAAT
>NC_085857.1:41614391-41619391 GCF_034702125.1 Engraulis encrasicolus | reverse complement strand
GTGTGTGTGTGTGCGTGTGTGTGTGTGTGTGTGTGTGTGTGTGTGTGTGGCGGTGTGTGTGCGTGTGTGTGTGTGTGTGTGTGCATGCGTGCGTGTGAGTGTGTGTGTGTGTGTGTGTGTGTGTGTGTGTGTGTGTGTGTGTGTGTGTGTGTGCGCATGTGTCTTTGTGTTTGCATGAGTGAGTGAGAGAATGTGTCTTGCGCATGTATGTGTACACGCAAACCAAGGCTAAGATCAGAGGGGATAAACTTGCTTGACATTTGGAGTCCCCTGGATCAAGTGCTCTCTCCCTCTCTCTCTCTCTCTCTCTCTCTCTCTCTCTCTCTCTCTCTCTCTCTCTCTCTCTCTCTCTCTCTCTCTCTCACTCTCTCTCTCTCTCTCTCTCACTCTCTCTCTCTCTCTCTCTCTCTCTCGCTCTCTCTCGCTCTCTCTCTCTCTCTCCGCCAAGATCTCCTGCGTCTGACCTCAACAGACACTTAACCCGCTACCTCACAGCATCTCACACCCAGAGTATACAGTATACAAGGACAAACATTGTCACCATGAGAAAACAAGGTATTATATAATACATGAATAAATGTGTAATATAAGCCTGGCCTACATCTCATAACATCTCACACCTAACCACTACCAGTGCAGGGTGTACACATGGATGTACATTGAAACAATGAGAAAACATACATAATATACAAGAAATAAATATGTAGTATAGCCTACACTTAACGCAAACCCTCATTACACTTCACACCTAACCACTACTACTCTAGGGTGCCGTATACATTGGATAAACATTGTAAAGATAAGAAGACTTAAAAATAAATACATGCCAGTAAGTACTTAACCAACTACCCCATAGCATCTATCACCCAACACCAGTGCTGTATCAAAGACAAAAACCTTGTACACAAACTACATAATACCATTGAGTCTTGCAAGGGATATAAACTGCATGTATTACGTGCATTGTTTAGACGGTCATATCCATTAAGTATGATGTCTTATACTGTACAAGTACAACAATGTGTCTTCTGTTTAGATTTCTGGAATGTTCTGTTAATGCACAAACAAACAAAATAATGTTGCAACTCAATCTATAAATCACTGTGAAATCTGAGATTGTGATAATCTCTGTGATATATGCACAGTGGTGACAGCGATGACAGGAGTTATTCTACCGGGTAAATTATGTTGCACACTGCAGTGCACACTCACACCGGCTATTTGGCAACAACTGGAAGAGCGTATCTAAGTAACATTAAAAATCATTTCGCATATTTAAATCTGGGTCAGGTTTGGTCATTAATATTTGCGTCAATATTTGAGTTGATTCAAATTACGTAAATTGATTCAATATGATAAAACAAAGGAAATATAGTATATGAACTCCATGATGCCCAAATATATTTTCATTATTATTCAATCGTTATAAAAAAAATAGAGTTCCCTTTGTTATAGTAAAAATGGAGGATACAGTAAGCTGGGTTTCTTTTGTTTTATCGACATAACTTCCAATTAATTATTTTAGGCCTTAAATGCAATGTCAGACGAATTAGTGATTGCGAAAATGTTGAGGCTGTGCCACAACAACCTTTTAACATTAATATATTTTACCGCAATGTTTAAAGAAGCAATTTCCTTATCGATATCCTGAACTTGACCTTGACGTCACCTTCCTCCATATTAGTTACATGCCTCCCCTTCCAATTAACCTCAACTTGACCCCAGCACCCAGCCTTACCTGTTTGATGGGGGGATGTGAAGAGGGAGAGAAAGAGAAAGAGATCAGGAAGGATGGATGGACAGATGGACAGATAGAGAGATGGGTGGATGGAAGAGAGAGAGACAGAATGAGACAGAGGTGGGTCTGAGGTAGCCTCTGGAGTTGTCTTTTATACCGCGCCTGCAGCCTGGGGCCCTATTTTAGGGACATAATGTATCGTGTGGTGTCAGGGCCGCTGACAGCTTTGGCTGGGCCCGGGACAAAGTCTTCTGAAAGGGCCCCTCTACCCAATACATACATTTACAGGGCTCTAAATCAACTTTTTTCATCACCAGCCAAAATGGCTAGTAGATGTTCATCCTACTGGCAGTCAAACACACACTGACTAATGGGTCAAAGTGGTTAGTAAGTTAGTCTTGTCTACCAGCCAAACTGAAATTTCACCAGCATTTGTCCAGTTGGCTGGTGTTCATTTAGAGCCCTACATACAATGTACTAAGGAGCCAATTCTGGGCCCCCCTCTCTCTCCCCCTGGGGCCCCGGACAACTGACCCGTTTGTGGACCCCCACTGTCGGCTTCCCCGCATGCATAGCGTCTCCAAGCCCGCTCGAGGACCAAGAGGGAAGGTGTGGTGACGCACTGGCCTGGGGTGCTGCAGGACTAATCACGGCACTATTAATAATCAAAACCGCTACACCTCTCTCTCTCTCTCTCTCTCTTTTTTTTCTTCCTCTGTCACCCCATCTCCTTTTCTTCTCCCCCCTCCCTCTCTTGTTTCTCTCTTTCCCTCCCAATCTTGCCCTGTCTGCCTTCTTGTCTGTCTGTGTCTGTCTGTCTGTCTGACTGTCTATTCTGTCTACTGTCCATGTGTCTCTCTTTCTTTCTCAGCTTTCTACTGTTTGCCATCCCCACCTCCCCCGAACATGAACATGAACACACACACGCACACACGCACACACACACACACACACACACACACACACACACACACACACACACACACACACACACACACACACACGCACACGCGCGCACACGCACACACACACACACACACACACGCACGCACACACACACACACATACTTCCCCCCTCATGTTGCCTCTCCAATGTCCTGTCACTCTCAACCTGCACTTGTTCCTGTGATAAGAATTTTCTTTCTTCCTGTAATCCTCCTCAGTTGTGTCCCCTATCACCATTTTTTTCACATCCTTTTACTAATTTCTTACAGATCTCATCTAGGAAGCACTTAAAGTTTTCATCTTTTTCGGCAAACTCTCATCTCCCTCTCTCTCCTCTAAGTGCTCTTTCAAAGTCTTCAAGTCATTCGATAGCTTCCTCTGTCTCTCACTGTTTTTTTTATATATAGGGCCTACCATATACTTCCCAGTCTTTCAAAGTCTTCAAGTCATTCGATAGCTTCCTCTGTCTCTCACTGTTTTTTTTATTTTTATTGTAGGCCGTATTGTATACTTCCCAGTCTTTCTTTTTTTAATCATTTTTCCTGTCGGTCTACTCTTCCTAGTCATCCTAGTCATTGCTGTTTACTATCTCTACCCCTCAGGGCTCTGCTGTATCAATAGTAGTTAAAGCACTTCACAGAAACAGCGACATAAAAAAATAATACAAAATAAATACTGTAAAAATGTTATTTAGGGGATTGTGTTCTGTTATAGGCAGTGGCTGTATCAAATTGCCACACCCTAGTCTCTCTGTTAGTGCTGATTGACGTGCTTTCTCTATCCCGCTCACATTCTCTCTCACACACACATTCTCTCTCTCTCTCTCTCTCTCTCTCTCTCTCTCTCTCTCTCTCTCTCTCTCTCTCTCTCTCTCGCCTCATCCTGAATTTCTTCCTATCTGGCCTTCTGCCAGTGACAGGTGTAGCAACCCTGTCTCATACCACGAACGTTATAGATTATTTTCGTGACCGTACTACGAAATGGTATGAGACTGGGCTGGCAGAGAGGGAGAGAGCTATGGTGAGTGTGTACGGTAGCTTCTGTGTCCTGTCTTTGTGTCCGTTTCTGATAACTAAACTAAAATTACCGCCTCTTCCTTTGAGCTGCCCGCCGCCCAAGGTCATCAACGGAATTTATTGGCCCACATGCTGCCACTTGACATTGGAGTGACATGCAGCGTTAAGTAATGTGTGTGAGTGTGTGGTTGTACGTGTGTAAGAGTACACTTAAGTTCACTGCATGGGCGGGGGGTCTCGTGTGTGTGTGTGTGTGTGTGTGTGTGTGTGTGTGTGTGTGTGTGTGTGTGTGTGTGTGTGTGTGTGTGTGTGTGTGTGTGTGTGTGTGTGTGTGTGCGTGTGTGCTGTGTGTGCGTGCGTACATGCGAGAGAGAGAGAGAGAGAGAGAGAGAGAGAGAGAGAGAGAGAGAGAGAGGCCGACTCTGAGTGACAGTGTTATGCTGTGTGTGTTTGGGGCGGGGGGTCTACATACATTTGCTCATGTAGTATGTGTGTCCATACAGTATGTACCCTCAAGTTCACTGCATGTGATGGGATGGGGTGGGGGCCCTTTCCTTCTGTCCCTCAACAGTGTTGCCACATGTGTCTGAGCAAATCCCGTTCAAAAGGTTCTCAAAAACAGCCAAAAATGCGCTAAATTCTGCCCAATTTCAACAAATTGCATTGATTTTTATGAGCACAAAACTGTGAGGAAAAAAAAAACACCAAATGGATTTTTTTCCCCATTTTTACCCGCAGAGGGCCATCCCAAGTAGCCCAATTGGGTGGGTAGTCGCCCAATCTGGCAACACTGTCCCTCAACCTTCAGCTGACATTGCGTCACCTCATCACTTCTGACAGATGGGGCCTGGGCCATTCCACGAATCTCACGAGCGCGCCGCGGTGTAACGACAGGCTGTAAAGTCATCATCGTATCTTAGATGCACACATCCCCTCTATCCTCTCTTGGGGATCTTCAGCACATCTTGGCTACCGCTGAGGACTTGATTTATGTTTGGTTTTCTGATGCCTCTTTTCCACTGCCATTTTTCTGGTAGGCCTGTTACAGCTCGACACAGTGCGACTCGGCCGCCATTTTTTGCTTTTCGATTGAGCACGGACACAACTCGATTGGACATGGACACAGCTCAATCGTCGGCAAAAAGTGGTGGCCGAGTCGCACTGTGTCAAGATGTAGTAGGCCTATCAGAAAACCAGCAGTGGAAAAGAGGCATTAGACTGCTGCTGGTCTATTCTATTCTATTTTATTCTGTATAATGAATCTGGCCCAGAATACTGAAGCTGCTATTCCTTAGCGAATT
>NC_085857.1:41589391-41609391 GCF_034702125.1 Engraulis encrasicolus | reverse complement strand
AGTGATTGGGGTTGTGAAAGACTGACTGAAAAGCCTAGGCTAGAGATGCACCAGACAGGTAACATGCCAGATACCGGATCCACTGCTTAAGATCCTGCCGGACCCGGATCCTGTGAAAAACCCTATTATCCTGCCGGATCCGGAACCGGAACCGGATCCGGTGCATCTCTAATTTTCATATTAGTATATAGGACGCTCTTGCTATGATGAAAAAATGTAACCAAAAGAAGCTACACGAGGCATAAAAATAACCAGATTTTAGACACAGCATTTAAAACACATGACCTGAGTCTGTAAGTTCCTCTCTGCACAATACTATGTCCTACATATGTTTAATATTATTCCTAGTACTCTAGTACTACGTATTTTATTGCCGTTCACGTCATAGTGTGTGAGTGTGGACAGGGGAGTGAGAGGGAAGCTGACAGGGGGGGGACAAAGGGGTCAGTCGTCCTGGTCCCAGGTAGGGAGGGGCCTCAGATCTTGGTCCTCATTGCATTACTTTGTATGTATTCAGTACTGGGGGGTCCTATCAGATGACTTTGTCCGGGACCTAGGTAAAGCTGCCAGTGGGTGTGAGCGTGAGTGTCTGGATAGCTGAACGAGCCGGCCGGCAAAGGGGTGTGAAGGGAATGTATGGGTCTATTTATTTGTCATCTGTATTTGCACTATGGACAATTTAATGTCCTTCCTTGAGATAATAAAAGTCGACTGTGACTTTGATTTAAAGTGTACCCTTGAGCTCATAACGGGTATTTGAGTTCTTGGAGGATTTATTGTCCTTTTGGATAAAGACTCGAAGTCCTGCTGGTCCAAAACATTATTTGAACAGAAGCAACACAGACTGGCTTGTCCAATATTTCTTTGAAAACAAGGGCACAGAATGACACGAGCAGATAAAACGTATCTACAATATCCGAAATTATCCGTACAGGAAAACAGGGTGGGTAATAATGTGAGCAACTGTTTTTGGAAATACTGGCTACTGTCCAAGGCAAGCTATAGAGAAAGTTTGGTGACTCCAGTAACTACAGTCTCTCTCTCGCTCTCGCTCTCTCTCTCTCTCTCTCTCTCTCTCTCTCTCTCTCTCTCTCTCTCTCTCTCTCTCCCTCTGAAACAGGTGCAGTGCAGCAGACAGACATGGTCTATAAAGCTACACAACATGTCCATCAGTATTTATGTGTGTGGTCTGATAGCACGCAGCATAATCGTTAGGTTTAATGATTCTGAAATCTGACATGTAGACCAGCTTACGTCGACTGATGGATCAAAAACATTATTTTGATTTCGAGCCAGTTTTAAAACTCTGTTTTAGGTCACGGTGATAGACGAATTACTCCATGGGGTGGGTCCCTTTAAGGATACAATTATCATTACTGTTATAAATATTATTAATAGGGCCTAAAATATTATTCTTTCATTGGACCCTAAATGCTTTGTCTACATCCTCTGACCACCAGTGCTCTCTCTCTCTCTCTCTCTCTCTCTCTCTCTCTCTCTCTCTCTCTCTCTCTTTCTCTTTCTCTCTCTCTCTCTCTCTCTCTCTCTCTCTCTCTCTCTCTCTCTCTCTCTCTCTCTCTGGTGTATGGTGGAGGTATGGGGCTGGGTGGTGAGCCCTCTCCCTTCCCACTCACAACATAACATTGCCGGTCAGTGTGTGTGTGTGTGTGTGTGTGTGTGTGTGTGTGTGTGTGTGTGTGTGTGTGTGTGTGTGTGTGTGTGTGTGTGTGTGTGTGTGTGTGTATGTGTGTGTTCGTTTAGGGAGTGGGCGGTCTGGCGGTGAGAGTGAGGGCTCTCCCCAATGTCAGTGTTAAGTTGGTCCAACTGTTTCCTCCTGTCCAGTCACACACACACACGCACACGCGCGCACACACACACACACACACACACACACACACACACACACACACACACACACACACACACACACACACACACACACACACACACACACACACACACACACACTCACCCTCTCTCGCTCTCCTCATGTTTCCACAGTGGCATGGTGTCAACATATTTTAGTGTGTGTTAGCCCACTGTGTCCCTGTAGCACGTCAGTCTCATCTTCTACGTGTGTGAGTGTTTTTCTCCGTCTTTACGTAGACCCTTGTGTACGGATCAGGACACTCGCACCATGTCTTATTGAAGTGGGAAGCTGCAAACACACACGCGCACACACACACACCCACACAGCCACACACACACACACACACACACACACACATACACACACACACGCACGCACGCACGCACGCACGCACGCACGCACACACACACACACACACACACACACGATTTGCACACACACAAAGTATCATTCTTCACACGATCACACAATCACAACCACCACCACCACAAAAAAAAAGAAGAATCTCACAGCTGTGCCCTTGGAGTTAAATGTGTCCCCCTCCCCGCCAACAATAGTGTCGTACGATTCACTTACGTGTACTATAAGGTCACTGACTGTTCTCTTACAGTACTACAAGCACTTGGCGGGATAGCTTTGGATATAGCACTGCCGTAGTCCGGTGTTGCCAGATTGGGCGGTTTCCCGCCGAAATGGGCTGCCTAGGATGGCCGTCTGCTCTACGGGTAAAAATGGCATTTAGCAATAGAAAAAACCGCCCAATTTTAGGCCATAGAAATCAACAGAATTGGTCGGGGTTTAGTGATTCCAAGCAGGTTTTCAGCATTTTTTGGGCTGGAAATCATCAGCCTCATCTGGCAACCCTGCTGTAGACTTGTCCAGTGGTTCCCAAACTTTTTTACAACTGGAACACCCTCTTGGACCCAAGAATATTTTCGTGACCCCCACTAAACCACCCATATTTCAAATGCCAAACATCTTAGGATTGCTAAAATTCCTATTTGAAATTCACAGGAAGAGGAAACACTTTTACTAACCATTACAAGTGAATGTTGTCGCAAACCAATCTATTGAATTATGTCAACGGATGTTTTATGGAAGGCCCTTCTGTTGGCGACCCCCTGCAGTACCTCCACGACCCCCTAGGGGTCCCGGAGACCCAGTTTGGGAAGCGCTGGTTTAGTAGTCTATGGAGTCTTATATGTTAAAGCTAAAGCTTTATTGCAGGGACGGAAATAAATATGGAATTTATCACACCCTAACATACTACCCCTCCCAGTGATACCACAACCCACAATCACATATAACTCTACCAAGAGTAATCCAACTAAATTCCTCTATCTATAGTTAGGCCTATCTATCAGGTCTATATGGGATACTCCATCACAGAATAAAGACCTCTCTCTTGATTAGACATATCAAACTCTTATTAATTGTAAATACAGATGCCGCTGGCCCAGGGTTAAGTAGTCTGAAAGGACCCTGCCCCCCCGTCAATACATAGACTAATGAGGACTGAGCTCCCCGCTCTCCCTCCACTGGACCTGGGGCACCTGACCCATTTGTCCCGCCGTGTTGGCAGCCCTGCTAAATACTACACTGCAAGAGTTCTTCTACTTTGCTTTACAACACAGTGGGTGCTCTGTATTGTGGAATGACTTCTCTTTATTGACATCTAGTGGGCAATTTGTGAGGCAGCAAACAAAAGCAGTGTTGTGAGAGGAGGTGGAGAAAGCAAAAGATTTCAGTTGGACGTAGAACCCTGCCCACATAGAACCAGCTGGGCTGAGCTTAGGCCCACTGTACAGACCTCACATATCATCTGATTGGTTGATCTGTACAATTATGAAAAATTGGTCATTCCAAGTGAACAAGGCACATCTAGGCAGATTGTCATGTGTCAGGGTTTGATCTCTGGTCGTCTTTTCAAGAGGGCTTTTTTTTNGGGGGGGGGGGGGGTGTATTCATGCAGTGTAAATGCAAAATGGCAAAACAATGAGTACAGTATGAAATTGGCGCATGGAGAAACTATTATAGGCCTAGGCCTACATTTCAGCCATTTATATTTTGAGAAATAAGCCTACATAATACACATGCAGGGGTCTACGTAATGAAAAAAATAATAAAACAGAGAGATAGAGAGAGAGCAGAGATAAGAATTTAAGACTACTGTGAAATTGTTAACGCATATAACGCAAGAGGGTAGGCTATGCCTTTTTCCCCACACACATAGGCGTACACATTCTACATGAGGGGTGCTGGTCACAGGGCCAGTTTTTCAAAATTCCTCCCAAAATTCCTCCAACTGTAAAACAAAGCCTGGGGCGTGTTAGTAAACTCATCCCAACTGTCCCTTCTCTGAAGGTTTTTTTTTATTGCTCCCAAATCCAAGTTAACTATAACAACTTGACTAGGCTTTTGATCCCTCTGTCTTTCAAGCACTTGTGGTCTATAGGATGTATTTACTCCAGGAGGAAAATGCGAAGGAAATCGTAATTCAAATCGTTTTTAACAAAAACGGAAATCGTAAAAAAATTTTTTTACATTTTCGGAAACTATGGCGGCCATATTTAAACTATGGCGGGCCGCCATAGTTTCCTCAATGTATGGGAAACACTGGTTGCGGTGTTAATTCAACACTTAAAGAGTTCATTTAAGTCCAAATGATGTCAAATCAACTCTCTAAGTGTTAAATGAACACTGCAGAATTTACTGTATACATACTGAAAACAGGTGATTTCCCTCATCCACTGTATCCAGGCTCTTCAGGCTATCTAGGCATTCCAGACCCCATTGTACACACTATTCTTAAATAGTGTGTATAACAGGACACATGCATTTTTCTGCAGGAGTGTAGTATTTCTGTATCCAGGCTTTTTAGGCTATCTAAATATTCTAGTTGACCAGGTTCAATACCTGGGTATGGTAGGCCTAAGTTGGAGCCAGTGGGCCTGTCTCCTACAGGGAGTCTTGTGGTGTTCAGTCTTTTATCATGTATGATTCACCCTGGGTTCACTTTTCTGTGTTAGTCACGAACACCTACTTGGATTTCTTTGCCTCTGGAGATGTAGGCCCACTGTAGGCCCACATCATGACGAAGTTGATCCTCAGGAGATGTAGTAGGCCCAAATCACGACAAAGTTGGGCTTTAGGAGATGTGTGTGTAGGCCCACATCATGACAAAGTTCAAGAGCAAGGCTTTTATTGAATTTGGTCCAACTTATGGTCCAGTTACACACCACCTACACAGCTGCAAATGCAGCCTTTTGCTTCCATCATCATGTTGATTTTGGACGCTGAAGTAGGCTATTTGGGAGCAGGCAGGCTCACGATTTGCTCTTTTGTAGGTCATAGTGCACAGCGCACAGTGTTAGTGCACATAATGCACAGTGTCCACTGTAGAAGCCTATTTAGCTTTCTTGCATACTGTACACGTACACCAACGGGGGTGGGTGACACCAAACTGTGGTCACCATTTGTGGACTGTGGACCATTTGACTATATTATATTACATTATATTATATTACATTACATTATATTATATTACATTATATTATATTATAGGCTTATTATACAATATTATATTATATCATAAGCCTATTAGGCCTATATTATATTATATTATATTATATTATATTATATTATATTATATTATATTATATTATATTATATTATATTATCCAGTTGCACCTAATAGGCCTACGTTCAGTTTAGACACAAGACAAATAGCCTAAAGGTGGTGCTACAATAGGACAGTATTTTCCTTTGAAGCTACATGCGGTAATAGTCACTTCATTGTTGTAGCAACATGAAACGTTTGGTCTCACATAATTTCTCCCTCTGACATCTTGCTTCCTGATTTCGGAGTTGCAGAAAGTTGCGTAGTAGTTCACTTCCCATTAGACGTCTGTCCTGGCGCAGCCTTCCTTTTCATAAAAACACCTTCACCTCGAAACGGAATTCATCAAACACTTCAAATAAAATGGCGCTTCCGCGCCAACTTCGAGATGAAAGGTATGTTACCTAGCCTACAGATGTAGTCGTTACTGCGCAATGTAGCGAGTTGTAGCCAGTTGTAATGTAGCTTATAACCACAATGTTTGATTCACGTGGTGTAGGTGTATCCCTTCCCTACAATGTAGGCTACAGTACAGTACTTTCAAAATGAGTTCAAAGATATATGCTGTGTTTTTATGTCTGGTTCTCTTGCGCCATCGAGTCATATCTGCCCATTTTTTTCCTTCATAAAGTTGCCCATCTTCCTGTAGCCTACAGCCTTTGTTTGACTTTGTTTGTTTTGGGTGCTTTTTTGTTTTTTTTTCCCCTTTCTTTTTTTTTTTAAACAAGAACTCAATTGATCCAGGAAGAGTGATAGGCGCATGCTGATTTACTTTCTGTTATTTAATTTATTTGAATAGGCACAGTCTACTGTATACCGATATAAACCTGGCATAATAATTAAAAAAAAAAAAAAAACGTTCTCCCTTTTTCTCCATCCAGTGATTTCGACCAGCTTCCAGATGATATTCCAATCAGTGCAACCATTGCAGATATTGCAGAAAAGAAGGGATTCATCGTTTACTATGTAATTTTCTATTGGATATTATTATTATTACTATTATTATTATTATTATTATTATTATGAATGGTTTGTTCATAAGGTCATTAACACCTGGATTTTATGTGTCACTCTCCTCAGCAATTCGTGATAGATGTGAAGACCAAGGGTGGGAACAAGTATCTAATTTACCGTCGCTACCGCCAGTTCTTCACCCTGCATCAGAGCCTGGAGCTGAAGTTAGGAGAACAGTCCAGCCGCTACACTGTGACTCTCCCCACCTTACCAGGTACTGTAGGCCTACTGCATTTGGTCCAGCAGCTGTCCATTATGTCAGTCAAAGCTGTTGAATAGGTTTTGCTCTCCTACCACAGTGAGTAATCAACAAGTGTCTGTGATGGAGTAACCAGGGAGGGTATTGTAGGCCTATTTTTTATGCAACTGTGTGTGTGTGTGTGTGTCTGTGTGTGTGTGTGTGTGTGTGTGTGTGTGTGTGTGTGTGTGTGTGTGTGTGTGTGTGTGTCAGTCATACATTTCAGAAAACGCACACACACACACACACACACACACACACACACACACACACACACACACACACACACCGGGGATGGAACTTAAACATTATCCCCACCAGTCCCTGTGGCAGGTAGATTCTAAAATCTACCAGTCACTCACAATTTTTACCAGTCACCATTTTTGCCAGTTCATATTCAAACGTTCTAAACATTGTAATGCCAAGTAAGATCATTTTCTGATCAATGCTTTTGTTTCAGAGGTCATAAATTCAGTTATTGTGATGCCAATAACTCTTTTCATTACCAATTTGCTTAAACCTTTGATGTTGGATGCTGCGTATAATTCAGCATTAACCCGGGCGCCTGTAGAAAAATTTCACCCGTCAAGGTGACTGGTGGGTTGACATATTTCACCTGCCAAAGGCCAAATTCACCCGTCATTGGCAGGTGGACGGGTGCTTATTTCCATCCCTGACACACACACACAAACCATCTATCCTTGGTCACGGGGTGCAGGTGATCGTCTGATTGCCCTTGTTTAAAACTGTCTTTAAACTCCATAGATCATCAATAGTTATTTATCTGTAAATTAAGCTTGCTCACATTCAGCAAGACAAAACAATATGTCAAAAAATTGGGGTGACTTTGTTTGACAGTAGTAATAGGCATGTCACTTTGAATGAGTCCTGGACTGAATGGACGAGAGATAGAGAGAGAGAGAGAGAGAGAGAGAGAGAGAGAGAGAGAGAGAGAGAGAGAGAGAGAGAGAGAGAGACAGAGAGAGATTTGGGCCAAGCCATTAAGTATTCACACAGAGATAATAAAATCAAGCAAAAGCATCAGTAAAGGGGAAGGAGAAGAGATGAGCAGAGAAGAAGAGAGGAGAGAAGAGAAGAGAAGAGAAGAGAAAAGAAAAAGAGAGAGAGGAGAAGAGGCCATAGCCCTGGGTACACTATACGTAATTAGTTTAGGAGTTGCGAACCTAATTATGTTTGGATATTGGCAGCTGCCTCCCCGGACTTTGCTTAGCGCTCGTCCTTGATATCTCTCCCCAGGGGCGGAGCTATAGGGAGTGCGGGCAGGGCATTTGCCCGGGGGCCCAGGACCCTCCTGTATCAGACGTGGGGGCCCTATTGTAACCTTGGCGGGCCGTATGGGGGGCCTTCTCAGTGTCTTGCCCTGGGGCCCTGTATGTAATTGTTCCGCCACTGTCTCTCCCCTTAATCAATAGGGGGCTTTGGAAGAGATAAGATCCTGCCGATGGGGAAGGGAAGTGAAGTGGTGGGATAGACGGCCAAGCGTGGAGCTTTTAAGAGGGCCGTCTTTTGACAGGTGACTGGGCAGTGAATGTCAAGAAGCTGTAGGGCAGTACTTTAATGGCACTTGAGGTAATGACCGCCAGACAGTACAGTATAGTAGGGGAGGAGCGGAATAGCAAAGCTCGGAATTGAATGGTGGTGTTGTCGATGTTGGCGTTTGCAACATGGCATTATAAAAGTAAGCAAGATAACGCGCCGTCTTTTTTAAAATATATATATATATATATTTTTAGGGGCTTTTTTATGCTTTTATTTGACAGGACAGTCGAAGATGGTGACATGAAGCGAATGGGACGGAGAGACAGGGAAGGATCGGGAAATGACCCCGGCCGGACTCGAACCAGGTTCCCCGTGGGTGGGCATGCAAGCCCAAATGTGGGGGGCTTAGCGCGCTGCGCCACAGCGCCCCCCTTGAACCGTCTATCTTTACGTTTTTGCACTACGTCTTTGCATGTTTACTCGTGCTCCACTACGCTGTGTGGCAGGTTAGGTTTAGTTACGGTTTTGGTCAGGGCACACATTTTTGCAACAAATTTGCCACTTCCCTTGGCAAAAGTAAAGCAGCAAAATCGTTGCTTTACTGACAGGTTCGGGTTAGGTGTAGTTTTCTCCACCTGGCTACACCTTCAGCCCGATAAGTAAGTGAAGTTATTGGGCCCTCCTAAAACAGGAGTAAGACACCATTGAGCTTTGCTTCGCCTGCTCTTGGCCAGTGTGACAGACTATCTGGTGTCCCTCTAACAACAGGTGACTCCAGATGTTAGAAACACAGCAATTGGTCAAACTAAATTCTATTGATCTAAATTAAGAGTGAAATTGACTTACAACCAATTACCATTGGCTCTGATACATATCTTGTTCACCAGTTGTAACGGATCCAGATAATTTACACTGTTTAATGTCTTCACTAGACAGCTCTTCTGGAATGCCGTAAGACGGTTTTCGCAGGTGTGCAGGTCAGGACGGTAGATATTCCACACCACACACAATGGAACGTTGTTCTTCCAGCAAATACTTGACATTGCGGTCACTTTTCATTATACACAGCTTTGCGGTCTCTCTCTCTCTCTCTCTCTCTCTCTCTCTCTCTCTCTCTCTCTCTCTCTCTTTCTCTCGTTTTATCTTATCCATTTCCTGGGTGTGGTCTTTCCCTGGCAGCCATACCAGTTCCCCTAATTGGATAACAGCAGAACGCAGTGGCCCCAACGTTTTGGCAACGGATCGCGGCTTTTCATTTGGTTGTCAGGGGGGCTCTTAGCCCTTCTTATACTGCGCTGGCTTTTATGTTATTTTACTCCTGTAGTAAAAACCGTCCCTGGAGGGGTCCGGCAAGGGCACCAAGTTGGATTTTTTTTTTATGACCTCTTACTGTATGATGGACTAGATCAGAACAGAACACATACTGTAACACCAATAGACTCTGTGTGTGTGTGTGTGTGTGCGTGCGTGCGTGCGTGCGTGCGTGCGTGCGTGCGTGCGTGCGTGTGTGTGTGAGAGAGAGAGAGAGAGAGAGAGAAAGAGAGAGAGAATGCACACATGTATGTGTGTGTAGGTACACCCCGTGTGTGCATGTGTGCATTTATTGTGTGCAGTTACTGTATGCATATCTTACAGCTGTCACGTGGTAATTTCTGGTGCTTAAATTATTGTTTTTTTTTTTTTTTTAAACCAAGCAGAGTATGCTAATTATATATGATAAAAGGCATCAGTGAAAGAAAAATCCTCCCCCCCTGTGAAAGCCACTTTAGTTTTATTTAGACAGCGAGAGTTTGAGAGTCCCACGGGAGCCATTTGTCTACAGTACTCTCATCCAAAATGAGAAGAATACTGCAAACAAGGGAGGAGAAGAGGAGAGACAGACGAGGGACGGAGGGAGGGAGGGGGGAAGAGAGATGATCAGGGAAGTCAACAGGGAGGGACAAAGGGGTCATTTGTTCCGGGCCCTGGTAGAAAGGGGGCCCAAAATTGGGTTTCCATTACATTGTATGTATTGGATGGGGGGCCCTTTCAGATCACTTTGTCCTGGGCCCAGCCAAAGCTGTCAGCGGCCCTGGAGATGATTATACAGTTGTTGTTAAGATGCCGTTGGAATCGGTCCCGTCTGAAATGCATGGCAGCATAGGCGTTTTTTTGCATTGAGGAAAGTCGGGCAATTGCACAGGGCCTCGTCCAGTCAGGGGCCTCATAGATCATCAAATATTATGGGGGGCCCTCAAAATTGCTCTTTGCCCAGGGCCTCAGATTTCCTAAAGCCGCTACAGCATGGCAGGGGCCCCGATTCTAATCTCAGACAGCGCATAAGGAGTTTAAATCTCTTTATGCATGGTTTTTAAATCCTCCCCAGATAGCCGTCAATCCGAGTTGATTAATTTTGTAGCGTGAAGCTCATTACGCAGCCATATGCGTTGGATCAAAAATGGCCGCCAGCGTGTTTACGTGTCGAGCTTTAATGGCCCGTTTGGTTTATTATCGCATGCAAATGCGCGTTGTTCGTCTGCAAGAGTGAATATTAAAATCTCATTAGTAAAAAGCTAATAAATGCTGCTGCATTGACGTGGCACTCATTAATCAATTTCAAAGTAATGTCTGGCTTTGTGTTTGTTTTGTTTTGTTTTTCTCCTGTAGGGAAGGTGTTCATGGGTAATAAACAGGAGATAGCTGAGAACAGGATCCCAGAGCTCAACACATACATGAAGGTGAGGGGACAACGTGCTTCTTATTTGAGTACTGTGGTCTCGGGAGCTTTCGCTGACCTGGGCCCGCCCATGCTGAGTGTGACACTGCACAAACTAAATTTCGATTCTCGTGTGGTCTGGCCACGCACACTATCTACAAAATTTCAAATTGTACTGTGGGTCAGCCATGGCATAGTGGTTAGGGAGGTGGACTTAAGATCAGAGTTGCAGGTTCGAATCCCACCCTTACCCGACCCCTCTACACCTCTATCTATGTCTGAAGTGCCTTTGAGCAAGACACCTAACCCACATTTCTCCAGGGACTGTAACAAGTGCCCTGTATCTAAATAGTTGTACGTCACTTTGGATATAAAAAACATCAACTAATGTAATGCAGTGGTTCCCAACCTATGGGTTACCAAAGATCCACAGAGGGTCGCGGAGCCCTCTTGATTTTAAGGGGTTTAATTTTAAATACCATATATAGCCCATGTTGAATAAATGACAAAGCATTTAACTAATATATGCACAGAACAGAAGCATACATTATGGAGAATAAAATAACTAAAATTAGTTTTCCCAGGAAACAAAAGGCATCATGTGATTCCCTCTCGTGCAGGTGCTCGCGCGGTTGGGTCACCAAAGCTTACAATTGTGAAAACATGGGTCCCTGAAGAAAAAGGTTGGGAACCACTGATGTAATGTAATGTAATGATGTATTGAGATAGGGAACCAATTGATTTTGGTGAGAACCAATTCTTTTGATGGAGTGTGTTTAAGGCAATGACGCACCACTTCAGTTAGCAGGTGAGTGAGGGAATGGGTGTCTCATTTATTTGTAGCTTCACTCAGTAGCATACAGAGACATTTCATGAACTTGACCCAGAAAGATGAGGAAGCGCGCTCAACACCTTGTCTTCTTATTAGGGGTGGGCATAGATTAATTTTTTTAATCTAGATTAATCTCACTGTAATTCTGAAATTAATCTAGATTAATCTAGATTAATCTATATCAAAATGGCTCATTCAGAATAGGCACGCTAGCGAAATAATGACGAAAAAAAACCTAGGGGGTTTCTTAAGATGGCGCATTAGACCAGAGCTCATCTCTTTTTTCCAAAATACATCTCATCAAAAAAATGGTTGATTATTTGGTGATGAAAAAAAAAATCACTGCAATATTTGAAAAGTGTTTTGAATATGTTAGGAAGCATTTACAGTCATAATATATTGACATTTCAAAATGAACAGTGCTATAAATTCTAGAGGCAAATACAGACACATCTATCAAACATTTAGACCATTTAAACAAAATGACCTAAACAATTCAGCATTTCTAATGGGCAGAGAGAGAGAGAGAGAGAGAGAGAGAGAGTGAATCTGCCACTGACTGTTAAAAAGAGCAGCGGCTCCTTTTAGAGGGAGGAGCTGCCAGGTACAGCAAAGTCAGAGCCAGGCTACTAGATTTCTACAGCTAGTTCTAGACCCTATAAAGCACTGGCCCACATCGATTTGACCTAAACCCTTAACCGGACAGTTGTTCTCTGCGTTAGAATGCCAGCGGAGTTACAACTCCAAATGAATTCAGTTTGCAAAAAAAAAGTCAAGCGCGACGACCGCGAGTTTGGCTATATCAAGCGCAACAAACGCGAGGTGTATTACCGTCTGACATGAGTCGCAAATGCGCGATCATAACACAAGCATTCAGCGAGAGTAGATATTCGCATTTTCAGTTTGACAATCTTCAAAATGTATATCACACGGAATGTTTTGCAATTATGGCCAAGGGAGTAACTTTGACTTTGACATTGGTAGGGACAGGGACCTAATCCCCCCACCCCCACCCCCCAAAACTGCCACAAATGATATACCTTCAGTCGGTGTACAACCGAATCAATCAATGACACACATTGATAGTTTACATGTCTGTTTACTTCTGCCATGAAACGGGTCTCCATGAAACAAAACATTACAATAACAGAAAAAATGTAGGCCTACTTTATTTTCAACTATACAGCATTAAGCAGTTAGCCTAAGTGATTTATATTTAAACAATGAACTTTCCTTCTGCAATGGTGTATTGTGCGCTGGTGTTTATGGCTGGTGAGGCACTGACTTTTCCAATTCAGATTTTCAAATATACAGCTACAGTATTAGTAAATATTTGCCAAATAGGCCTACCTATAAGTTTCATATGTCATAGCTTTCTTAACATAAGGTAGGCCTACACATAGGCGGCGCTACAGCAAGACTGTTGGGGAAGCTAAAAAAAATAATACTAAAAAAAAGGTCATCGGAGAAACGGAACATTTCCATGCGCAACTGCAACACATATCCATTCTGGCTATTATATGTTAAAACGGCTTGCCATATGCACGTGCCGTGCGCCAATGGAACTCTCAAACGCGACAGGTCCACACACACGCACACACACACACACACACTGAAGGCAGGGGAGGAAGACGGCTAGTTGCCAGACCATGGACTATTATCTCCCAAAAATGTCTCGAGCAATCAAATCATACACTTGAATGTTCAACTTCACCTGTCTCCATCGCCGTCTGCCTGTGTTGTAGTGTGGCGTTGTGATGTTGGATCTGTCACCTGGACAATAAAATGGGCCATGAATGCCATTTCATTGAAAAATGTTAGCTAAGGATAGCTTTTTTTTTGTTTGTCATTATGCTAAGGTGCCCGCCGACGTTTTACAAAGGCGCCCTCGTGATAAATCTGTCTCGTGTTATGTTGACGAGGAGTTATTGTGTCACTGTCACAAACATTCTATCATTTGCAGGACATAATGCAACATTAACATATTGACAGCCATTGGATATTCAACTGCACAACAGTCTCTGCAGTTAGTTGTGCCATCGTAGACAACTTGATTCATAGGAGTTTGCCCTGCTAACGGGCTGTGTTCTAAACGTCATTTCATTAGCGAGTGATAGTGTGACTTACAGATTTCTTTGAAAAGTAGCTCAGTATGTCCACTTTTTTTCTTTTGCCTGCCATCTCACTTGGCAGTCATGTGCCCGTGTCACCCACGTTGCACCAAAGATTCTGGAACGTTAGCCTGCCAGAGTAATTTAATAACGTGCCGTGTGGTAACACCACTGCATAGAACTAATACAGCACCACTGATTAGCGCAGTGATAGAACCTACCGAAAATATCTCAGCTTCTTTTTTTTTTGAGCTCCTGCCTCCTAGCAACCATACACAACCTAGAGTCTCACGTGAAAGAAGGGGAAGGCACAGCCAATCAGATTGGTCGTCAGCCTTTGGCAAAGGACTTTTGGTTAACCCTTTCTTCGCCGCAATGCGAATGAGACGGGAGAGCGTTTTTTTCCCCCCAGCCCCAGTGATCAAATTGGTGCGGACAAACGATAATCGCTGGATATTGGTGGGGACGCGTCCCTTATATCCATGCCGAAATTACGCCCATGATTATGGCACCGGCAAGATTTCTGGAACAGGACTGTTGTTTGTGTTCCATGCAATGCGTGAGGAAATGTAGGCTATTTCGGGCTGGTACACAATAATGTCTGCTTCACCTCAAACAATAACGTAGTCTACCACTTATGAAAAAGCACTAAAACAACACCTACCACGGCAGAGAGATTAATGTTTACAGCATGCAAACACTGTTTATTCATATTTAGTAGGTCTGCTCTGCTGAGCAACAGGTGGAGAGGCGAAGTGACTGTAGGGCAGTCTGAAAGCGTCTGTCAATCGAACGCTATGGTGAAGCGCATCCCCAAACCCCAAATCCATATTTTGAGAATAGATTAACGTGCGATATTTTCTTTGTCGCGCGACAAGAGTCTCACATTATCGCAGCACGTTAACGCCGATAACGGCCCACCACTACTTCTTATACTTTACACTGGGTGCTTAACTTCGTCAATGAATGAACTCAAATCTCAAAAGAAAGTGAATAAAGAAGCACTCCTCAGATTTCTTTTTTAATTTTTAATCGCCTCACATTACAGACGTTTCGGGCTTACACCCTTCTTCAGTGTGAAATGGCGATTTCCAAACTTGAGCCAGACACGCCCTTTGCCTCTCCCTCTGAGAAATGACAATATGAGAATTGACAATGTGAGTAGGCCAGACCAAAAGCTTACAGAGCTTTGAAGTTGTGATAGCCAGGCTAGAGGGGACGTGCTTCTCCTTTGAGTGGTGTCGTGGCCTTTCACTACCTAAAGGAGAGCATGTCTAAAGGTCTCTTCTGGACAGGCTATGAGATGTTAAATGCCATTTAAAAGGCCAAAGGCTTTTGTCCCTCTCACTTGTCCCTCTGTCTTTCTCTGTTTCACTCTCTGTCGGCCTGTCTCTCTCTCCCTCTTTCTCTCTTTGTTTTCTTTCTTTCTTTCTTTCTTTCTTTCTTTCTTTCTTTCTTTCTTTCTTTCTCTCTCTCTCTCTCTCTCTCTCTCTCTCTCTCTCTCTCTCTCTCTCTCTCTCTCTCTCTCCTCCGCTCCTCTCTCTATCCATCTCTATTCTTCGTCTCTCTTTCTTCTTGTCTGTCTCCATCACTCTTCTCTCTCCCACTCTCCAGTTAACTCTCTATCACTCTCTCTCCCTCTCTCTGCCTGTCTTTTTCTTTTGCCCTCTTTCTCTCTAACTCTCTTCCTTCCTACCCCTCCTGCGTCTCATTTCTGTTACTCCACCTCTCTCACTGCCCCTTGTTTCGAAGCCGTGTCTGTTGACATTTCTCGTTGGGGTTTCAGCTGAGCGCGTTCAGGCCTCCACTTCCCTTTCTCACTTGCTTCTCTTTTTCTTCTTCGCCGTTTCCTCTTACTCACTGTGTCAGAGAAAGACTAAATTGCCGAGGAAAAATATTGTAACACTGCTGTGTCACTGATGAAAAGCTTAATTATGTGGCATTAAGGCCCTGTTTATTTCGCTAATCTGTGCCGTTTTTTTTCCCAACACTTGGGAGTGTTCATTTTAGCAACACAGACCCAAATGACCAAAAAAAACCGAGTTAGAATTAACATAGAATATGGTCCAAAATGGCAGGAATAGGATTGTTGTGTGACTTATATTATGCACGCAGATGTGTGCGAATGAGAGCACATACTTGCTGCAAAACTAAAAGAGCACTACACACAAGGTATCATCTTGGGGGCAGATAGTTAATGAGGCTCTCATTAGTATTTTCCCCACCATTGTTTGACCTCAACATGGAGGTTCGGAAGATCGCCCCTAGCAGTTGTGTCAATATTGCATGCGTCTGTGTACCTTGTGTTCCGATGAGCTGCTGTACTGTGCGGAAAATTGACTTAAAATACACAGAGCAATGCATTCGTGCATGAAATCTATCCTGTAACAAACACATTTCTGGCCTTTTGATGCAAATGTTTGTTGAGGACAAACAGTTTTGTCACGGTAATACAGTCTACTGCATAACTCACTGATGAATTCCTCCTCAGTCAATTTATTTCATTAGGATCATACTTTGTGATACACGTGTACAGTAAATTCTGTAAAATATTTCAACACTTTCCATTTAGAGAGGTGAAATTGAACACACTTATGTAGTGTTGGCCCTGCACTGAAATAAAGGCTGCAATATTTGCTATGCACATGAAAGCTGATAGAAATATAATTGTACTGCTACTAGCTCTTATCACTGTTTCCTCATGTCCCATCTATTGAGCTCGTAAAACCATTATTTCCGTAAAACACGATCATAAATGCAATACTTCTGAACCTTTTTTGAACAAATGCCCCCTTGACTTCATCATAAGCCTGCCAACGCCCCCTTGACTGCACCACATGTCTGCCAACGCCCCCTTAGTAATAAAAAAATAAAATAGACTAATACCCCAGTCTTCTTTCTCAATGCCCCCCAAGGGCTCCCTAAACTCCACAGGGGTGCTGTAGAGCAGTGTTTCCCAACCTTTTTTGTCTTGCGTACCCCCTAAGCCTTTTTTCATTCCATGAGTACCCCCTCACTCATGCGCTATATCCCAATGTGACTATGCTCCATACATATTTTTCATTTTACCACGTACCCCCTGCAGTGTGCTCGCGTACCCCTAGTGGTACACGTACCCCTGGTTGGGAAACACTGCTGTAGAGCCCTCTGTTGAGAAAGACTATAATAAAATATATAAGGAATACTACAATAAAATATATAGACTACAGGTATACATGGGTTCACCGTGTTTGTAAACACGATATTGTGAGGAGGGGCAAGACACTGGCAGCCAACCACGTGAGCTAATTTTTTGACCGACAGCGGTTTCCAACAATCAGAGGTTGAGTTGTGCGCAGTTAGTTTCGTGCAGTCAGGGGAAAACAAAATTTAGAACCCAAGTATACAGTATCACTGTTTCCCCCACATCCCTTCTCTCTCTCCCTTCCAGAAGTTGCTGAGTTTGCCCACATGGGTGCTGCTGGATGACCTGATCCGCATGTTCTTCTACCAGATGGAGTCCGACTGCCAGCAGGCGCCCCGGACCCTGCGTCGCCTCCGGCCCCCCACACGGAAAGTGTAAGGAGCCCCCCCCCTCTCACATTAAAACATCACGCACTCAAATGACTCAACTACTGTGCACTACTCTATACTGCCCTACAAGGCCAAAGTGCCGTAACTACGGCAACATTGAAACTGAGACGAATTTGCTTTCAAAGCCTTGGTAGTTACTGCAAATTTGACATAGTAATATCTCTAAAGCGGGACACAATTGGACCAAAAGTCTTTGTAACAAGATAAAGGAGGTGTTATGGAGATCATTTTCAGTCTAAATTCAATTTCAACAAAAAATATGTAGGGCATATAGAACTTCCCGCAGCCTTACAACAAGGCTATAGATATATCGGAGCATTATTGCCACGTGCTTTTGATTGCCAAGCATGTGTAGATGACCATGTTAATAAAGACCACAGTAGTCAAAACGAGAATTTTTTTCCCAGTAGAGCAAAGAAGCAGGTGCTTTAGCACCACCCTGTCCCTATCTGTGAATGCCTATGCACTTCTCATGCCTACAATACTATGCACAAAAACGAATCAGCAACACTACTCTACACCACTCTTATACACACTTTGTATACACAAGTGGCACCAATTGCACCACTCCAGACACAAACACATAAACAACTCCACCACCACTGCATACTGTATGTACACACACACACACACACGCGCACACACACCCACGCGCACACACACACACACACACGCACACACACACAAACACACACACACACACACACACACACACACACACACACACACACACACACACACACACACACACACACACACACACACACACACACACACATTTATTTATTTTCCCTTCAAGTACAGTACAGTAGCTTGAGGAGAAATGTTTTGTATTTCATCTCCAAACAACAGTAGTGGTGGTGTACTTTTACAGTCCTCCAGCCAACCAGCCACCCACCCTCCCGCCTACCGCACGTATCTACCCTGACGATTCTTTTGCCGTGAGTGTTTTTTATAGCCATACTTATATCACAAATACAGTTCTCCACTTACAACAAAATGCCCAGGCCCTAGTTATTGCTTTAGTGTCCAGACAGCTGTTCAGCCGGCTGAGGTGGATTACATACCAACAAAAAAAAATTGCTCCTAAGTCCTGACTTGGCTCCAGTAAGATCTTCCTTCTGTGAAGTCAGGACTGTTTATGTAGCATCGTATTGGGGAACCATAGCCTCTCTTGTGTTTCCAATGTGTCGAGTGTGTGTGGTGCTTCAGTGCACAGAATCAGAATCCGACTTATTGGCATTTTAGTGTACTTTAGTAACAACTCTCTCCATTACGTGTTAATTTAACATAAAAGAGACATAATATACAGTACATACCATGTTATGGTATAACGTGAAGTATGATGTACATTGTAAGGTATAAATAAAATGCACAGAGCTTATGCACATAATATGGATGCACCCTAGCCTGTATTCAAGCTTGGTTGTAGCCCTACTACCTGTCTTCCGTGTATGTGGCCTTACCTATACCTATATAAGGGTGTGTCTTTATTTTCAATGGTTGCACTGAGGATGGTCTGACTGTGACCGAAACGTTTACACTTCTCACTTGGGTAGCACTTTTCTTTTATTTTCTAAATATGCAATTGAAGTGCACCATTACATCAGCATTCAGGTATGCAAGTTCTCATTGCTTGCTCCCGTAATATCGAAAGCAGAGTACCATCACAAATATGTGATTGGAATTTTGCCCACATTTTGAGTTCTCATCATGATGTCATAAGGACTTTGCGAGATTTGTAAGGGCTTCCGCACACCGGCTCCGACAAAGTGCTGCGCACTGCTCCGCAAAAGTTTGATTCCACTGTTTTCAATAGAACCCCGCACACTGGCGCCGATGTCCATGGACATTCGCCAATGTCGGATAGCGATTAGAGACAAGTTCTATTTTGTCGGCACCGCCCATTGACTATCAATGCTATGTTCATGCTTATTATGTCGGAAGTGAAAGTGCTCTGCAGTGCTGTCGGAGCCAATGTGAGACCGGCCGCACATTGGCTCCGACAGCACTGTGGCACACTTTTACTTCCGACAGAATTTGGACCCCCAAACCCAATTTCACACAAACATAGCATTGATAGTCAATGAGCGGCGCCGACAAAATAGAACGTGTCTCTAATCGCTGTCCGACATCTGCGAATGTCCGCGGACATCGGCGTCAGTGTGCAGGGTTCTATTGAAAACAATGGAATCGAATTTTTGCGAATCAGTGCTCAGCACTTTGTCGCAGCCGGTGTGCGGAAGCCCAACACATACACCGCATTTCACATTATTACGCAAATGACATTTTTTTCCCTTTTCCCAAATAGTCAATAGAAATGACAGTCGTCATAATTTTCAAGTAATCAGCCATTAGAGTACAATTCAAAAGTTTTTGAATGAACCTTCCAATGATAATGGTATTTTTTTAAATAATAAAAAACTTAAAATGCCCAAAATGCTCTGTTCCAAATTATTACGCAAAACAGTTTTGTAGTGTTGTAATACAAATTTCTTTCTTTTTTTCCCATTTACATCAAAACAGTTGGCATTTGGTACCTTCTAAA
>NC_085857.1:41581891-41586891 GCF_034702125.1 Engraulis encrasicolus | reverse complement strand
ACACACACACACACACACACACACACACACATACACACACACACACATGCGCACACACACACATGCGCACACACACGCACACAAGCACACGCACACGCACATATGAGTGCACACGCGCGAACACACACACACACACATGAGCGCAGGCTGCACTCATAAGATGCATCAGAAGACTCTTGAGAGAGTATTATGTCATCCTGACATAACTAGTTGAGCATTACACTTTGTTGTAGCGGGTATTATGGGACCAGAGTAATGCATCAATGAACGTCTTTTTTGAAATGCCCTGTAGGCAACGTCTAGAACGAAGTGGTGAAAGGTTTTTACTCAGTGAAGGGGAAATGTAGTAGTAAGACCGCCTACAGAGATAAAGTAGTAGTGTCAGATATAATGGATGGGCTGATTTTGCGTCATTTGAAAACATTGAAGGTTGTCATCATGTTTTAGCGTATGTAACGCACGCTAGTGCATTCGGCGTGTTGGTGTGACACCTTTTGAAGTTGAGACGCAAATTTGCTTTGCTGTGTCTCCCTAAACCTAACCTGTCAGTAAAGCAATGTTTCTGCTGCTTTACTTTTGCCAAGAACAGCGAAATTTATCGAATTTCTAGCTAAATTGTGCCCAAACCTAAACCATCCCTAAACCCAACCTGTCACAGGGTGTTGTGGAGCACACCTTAACTTGCAAAGGTGTATTGGACACACGCGATAGTCGGTTCAAGTCAGAGTGTCATCAATACGCAATGCATGATGACATGTGAGGGTTAAAGCAATAGTGAAGCTAGCTTTACAGCTACACACACAACACTTCTTAAAAATACTCGGTAACCTTCATCCAGGAACCTTTAGCTTTTACGTGGCTTTAAATCTTGCAATGCCTTTTCACGAAGTCGGAGTGTCGTCACATTCATGTGTGAAAGTATCTAGGTTTTACTACTAATTAATACTTAACACCAGATTCAGTGCAATAGTTGAAATTCAGAAATGCATGGTTTATTGGCTTGAGAGAGGGAAAGAGGAGGCCATTAGGCCCAAAGGCCTATCCACAGGCCTCCTCACCCCCTTTCCCTGAGGAGGTGTTAACAGGTAAAGATACAGTACAGACAAGAAGAGTCAAAGAAAGGCCAGCATGTGAATGTGCGCACTCGCAGCCACACGATGTCACCTGAAAGTGTACATAAAGTAGGAATAATACCAAAACATTGCAGTTTAATGCTTCATCTCACTGCATTCTACAGAACGAGACAAGTGGAATGTTACATACATTTTTACGTTCATCTTTTTAGCGGTGCCTCCTCTGTGTTTTTCACCACGTCAATATGACGGAATGTTGACGTTCACACGAAAATTCCCAGATGTCCAACTTAGTGCATGTTGTATGCAGAGCCCTGAATTACAATTTTTCACTCTCAGTCAAAATAGCTAGTATATAAAATCTCATAAACCACTCACTAATGGGTCAAAGTGGCTTGTACATTTTGTCTTTTCTAAAATGAAATTTCCCCAGCATTTGGCCGGTTGGTTAGGTTTAGAGCCCTGGTTGTATGTGTGGTGTAGGCTGCTTGACACCTTAATTTCCCTTTGAGCTTATTAAAGTAACTCTGCTCTACTCATGACCTTAATAGGCAATTTGGGGAGGCGTTCCCCTCCTTAGGACCCCAAGCGACAGTCAGCCCAGTTTCTAATATTGTGTGGGACTTTTTTTTAATGATTTTTTTTCGGGGTCAGAGAATGCCCAAACATAGATGAAACATGTTTGAGACTTACCACTTGCCCTCTTTGTGTGTGTGTGTGTGTGTGTGTGTGTGTGTGTGTGTGTGTGTGTGTGTGTGTGTGTGTGTGTGTGTGTGTGTGTGTGTGTGTGTGTGTGTGTGTGTGTGTGTGTGTCAGAGCCCTGTTTGAAAATTAGACCAAAATTAGACCATTTTTTTGTGTACTTCAGTACATCAATCTCATTTACTGTTCAGTGGCAGTTGAACTTCAACATACATTTGTCCAAAAAGGGAGGAGAGTAGTATATTATTAATCCCGAAGGGAATTAAGGTGTCTGTCAAACTTCCAATGGAGCTGAATAGAACAGACTTGCACCAAAAAGTAGACCCAGGACAGTGTGCGCTTCATTTGATGATGGCATCACACGTATGACATAACAGTGTCATAATAGTGTCATAACATTGGCATTACTCATGAGCAAGTCATAAACATTATGTAAAAGTCATAAATGTTTTATGGTCATGAAAAGTTGACATTGTTAGGGCTGTCTTTACCATAACCGAATGTCACTTAATACAATATTCATGACATTGACATAATGTTTATGGCACATGCATCAATGTGTTACGACACTGTTGTGACGCTGTTATGTCATACGTATGACGCCGGAGTCAAGTAAAGTGTTACTAAAAATTCCCATTCCATGCGTATGAAAAGGAACATTGTTGCTGCACTCCCAGTGCAGCCATGGACAAGTCCGTCTAGTCGTGGAACAGCGATGACGACAAGGCAAGAGAGATGGGGCTCCGCTCCGGCGAGCTCCACTTGAGATGCAGGCTGTGTGTGTCTTTGATAAGGTCAGAGGGGTGCTTTAACATGGTGCTCGGCTGGGCTCGCTCCTCCACCCGGCTGCGCTGAGCTGCACTACACCACGCGATGTGACTCGCTTCTGCCTCCCCCAATCCTCCTCCTGACCTAGTATAGCGCGGCTCTCTCCCTCTCCTTCTCCTTCGCCTTCTTCTCTTTCTCTTTCTCCGCTCCACTTCCCCTCCTAATTTCTTTATCCATCTCTGTCCTGCTACGCACTCCCTCCTTCACGCTCTCCTCACCTTCTTATTCCTTCTTCTGTTCTTTTCTCTCCTCTCTCTTCACTCACTCCCTCTTTAGTGTTCTACTTTACTTCTCTCCTTCTTTTCCCCCACTCCTCCCTCCATCTTTCACTCGTCATCTCCCTGTATGTCTCTTTCTTTCTTTCTTTCTTTCTTTCTTTCTTTCTTTCTTTCTTTCTTTCTTTCTTTCTTTCTTTCTTTCTTTCTTTCTTTCTTTTTTTCTTTCTTTCTTTCTTTCTTTCTTTTCTCTCTTTCTTTCTTTCTGTCTGCTTTGTTCATTCAATTTTCTCCCCTTTCCTCTCTCCTTCACCCACTCCTCCCACCCTCTTTCATTTGTCACCTCGCTGTACCTCTCTTTGACTTTCTTTCTTTCTTTCTTTCTTTCTTTCTTTCTTTCTTTCTTTCTTTCTTTCTTTCTTTCTTTCTTTCTTTTTATCTGCTCTGTTCATTCCATTTTCTCCCCTCTCCACTCTACTTCATTTTCCATTCGCTCTCCTTCATTAACCCAAATTTCCCTGTCTGTCTCAGAATAGATCTGTTTGTTTGTTTGTTTGTTTTGTTTTTTTTGCGGTCGTCATTGTTTACCAAATGCTCGTGTTCTGCAAGAGCTCAAGTGCTGGTGTCTTTGTCCTTCTGTCTGTCTGTTTGTTTATTTGTCTGTCACGCTTGTGCTGTTATTTTGTGTTGGGTGGATTCACTTTGTTACTCCCCCTATCATAGGCGTGCACAGATAGGGGCAAGGTGGTGCTAAAGCACCTGCCCCTTTGCCCTCCTGGACTAAAAGTTCCCTTTTTGATATCTGCTTTTATTGTTTTTTCCCCACAATATACAGGTATTGTGGTCTGTGTTGACATCATCTAGAAATAGCAACTAGGCAATTGAAAGTATGTGATAATAATGCCTCGATATAATCCCTATACATCTTAGTAAGGCAGCCAGAAGTTCCACAATACCCTGCACCTGCTCCCCAAAATGTCTGTGCATGCCGGTGCCCCTGATTTGCACCCTCATGCTCTTCCCACTGGAGCTTGATGCTCTCAGAGAAAAAACACTATTTGTATTCCACCCTCATCCTGCCCCCTCAAGACAAGAGTGTGTGTGTGTGTGTGTGCGTGTGTGCGTGTGTGACTGTGTGTGCGTGTGACTGTGTGTGAGGAGGCGCCATTCCGTGCATGCTGTGTATGTGTGTGCGTGCGCGTGTGTGTATGTGTGTGTGTGTTCTTCAAAGAGTAGAGGAGATTTTGGAATGAGATTGAATGAAAGCCATAAGAGCAAGGGGAGAAGCACTTAAATAAGTGGCCCTTAAAAATCCTTGAAAAAAGTTAAAGGAGAGCCAGAGCCCAAAAATAAACTTAATGTACAAAGAACAGATTACTACAGAGCGGTAGTCGTATCCCCATGAAATTGATGATGAAGTAGAGAGAGGCATTGATCCAACACAACTGTAGTATTGTTTTAGTACTATACTACAGACCTGTAGTAGGCTACTATTTATTAGACTTCTCTCTGTATTTGTTAGACTTCTAGAGTATTAGTGTATGAAATAGACGCCAAAAGTCCAATCTTTCCCCAAAGTGTTTCCATTGCTATTGTTTTTAGCTTTTTTGTCACGTGAAGTGTCTCTACATGCTTCTCGTTTGGAAGCTTGTTTGCTTTTGGGAGCGTTTGCACGCGATCTGGGCCTGTAGACCTTGTTTAAAGGGGTGTTTGGCATGCAGTGCAATGCGATGTCGTGGGGGCTGACGGCTGGGTTTTGCTTCCAGCATCTTTACATCACATCAGTAAACAAATGAGACAGAAAAGAGGGATTGAGAGAAAAGCGATAAGTGGGAATAGAAAGGGAGAAAGGAAAGACTTCAAGCTGAGTGAAAGAGGATGATAAAAGAGGGAAAGAAAGAGGGAGAGAGAGAGGGAGAAAGAAAGAAAGAAAGAAAGAAAGAAAGAAAGAAAGAAAGAAAGAAAGAAAGAAAGAATGAAAGAAAGATTTAAAGAAAGATAGGGTGTGTGTATGTTACTAATGAGACAGCAGAGAGGAGAGTAAGAGTTGGGAATGGGAAGTGGTGCAAGGTCAACTGGGACTATAAAACACCTCTCTACTTAAAGAGCC
This sequence comes from Engraulis encrasicolus, assembly GCF_034702125.1. Lineage (NCBI taxonomy): Eukaryota > Metazoa > Chordata > Actinopteri > Clupeiformes > Engraulidae > Engraulis > Engraulis encrasicolus. Next base: position 41,581,963 of record NC_085857.1, on the reverse strand, counting down.
ACGCTCTTAAACACACACACACACACACACACACACACACACACACACACACACACACACACACACACACAC
>NC_085857.1:41574391-41576891 GCF_034702125.1 Engraulis encrasicolus | reverse complement strand
CCTGGCTGCATTTGCTGTTATTAGATATCACTGTTGAAAAGGTGGGATGGGAGCTCTTCCTGCTGCTTCATTTTGTCGATATTCTGTACTGTTATGTAATGCATACGGTAAGTATATGAGACCTACAGTATAGGCCATTTCAGAGATTGCTGGTCTTGCGCTGCCTACATAAAGCACATACCCCATACTGTACATAGAGCACAGAGTGGGCCGGAAAAAGAAACTGGAGCCCTGTGATGAATATGATGACATTATCTTCTCAAGGCGGAGGAACATGATTTCTGCAGGATGCTGCGTGTGTGCGTGCACTTTTCGGGCATGGATGCATTGCCATCTGAATTTCGCCAGTCACAATGGACGCAGACATGTGTGTATGGTGCAATATTGTCAAAACAGCGAGGAGTGAACTTCCATGTTGAGTTTGCGATAGAGTCAAACAATGGAGGGCAACATTAATGAGACCCCCTTCTTCTCAGCCGTGGAGTAAGGTAGGGAGTGGAAGGGAGGTATTCGAACCTGTAACCCTCTGATCTAAACTCTCTGATCCTTAACCACTTGCCCACCGTTGCCCAATTAGACCCAGTTAGCGCTCTGTGCCAATTCCATGGCGCTGTGCCTCATTATAACCTGCCCAGGTGAACGTGTTGCCGCCTAAGGGGTCAAACATACCAAAGCCGAACGGAACGGATGCGAGACGAAAGTGGTTTTTATGCTTAGTTTCGGCCGGTGTGTTTTTCTCTGCCTTTCACACTGACAGCGTCGCCGTGCGCGGCCAGTCCTGTCCAAAACCCGCACACAGCCAAAGCTAGCATGCTACTTTGCCATTCATTTGAATGAGACACCGCCGGTTGCCGGTGTGAAAAATATGCTCGAGTTCCATTTTTCAAATGCAGCGCTGACGCCCCACTACTGCCGGTTGGTGTGTAAGGACAGATATGCTTCAATGTATTTTCACAGACGCCGGTAAAAATCGCGGCCGTTCCGCGACGCTTTACCGCCCTAGTGTGTAAGACCCCTAAGTGGAGTAGGGCTGCTAGAGCTCCATAGCTGACCGATGGGCCACGCAGCGTGGAGTCACCCCAGGACAGGTGACTTTTCTCTGGATATATCCTCACACTGCTCCCCTCACCTCACCTCCGAGGCTTGCAGGGCTGCGCTGTGCTAACTGGGTCGTCGTCATACCTCGTTTAGAGTTCAGCAGCCAGACAGACAGGCGGCCCCCTTGCTAATGAACAATCAGATGTATTTCATCTCTCCTCCACCCTCCAACCTGCCCCCTCTCCACCCTACACCCTCCACCCTCTCCCACTTCCTGACCCACCTTCCCTACACAGTAAAAATGTAGTGTTACTTCGACACTTAATATAGAGAGTACTCTGGGACCAAATACACTCTAGAAGACGTTCAATTGACTCTCTTAAGTGCTAAATGAACACTGTATGTATCTCCAGCTCTTCTCTACTCCACCCTCTCCATCTTCCCTGTCTCCCTGCCTCTGCATCTCTCCTCTCCTCCTGCCTCTCCCCCTCTCCTCTCTCCCTGCCTCTCCACCTCTCCTCTCTTCCTGCCTCTCCACCTCTCCTCTCTCCCTGCCTCTCCTCCTCTCCTCTCTCCCAGCCTCTCCCCCTCCCCTCTCTCCCTGCCTCTGCATCTCTCCTCTCCTCCTGCCTCTCCCCCTCTCCTCTCTCCCTGCCTCTCCACCTCTCCTCTCTTCCTGCCTCTCCACCTCTCCTCTCTCCCTGCCTCTCCACCTCTCCTCTCTCCCTGCCTCTCCACCTCTCCTCTCTCCCTGCCTCTCCCCCTTTTCTCTCTCCCTGCCTCTCCCCCTCTTCTCTCTCCCTGCCTCTCCCCCTCTCCTCTCTCCCTGCCTCTCCCCCTCTCCTCTCTTCCTGCCTCTCCCCCTCTCCTCTCTTCCTGCCTCTCCCCCTCTCCTCTCTCCCTGCTTCTCCCCCTCTCCTCTCTCCCTGCCTCTCCCCCTCTCCTCTCTCCCTGCCTCTCCATCTCTCCTCTCCTCCTGCCTCTCCCCCTCTCCTCTCTCCCTGCCTCTCCACCTCTCCTCTCTTCCTGCCTCTCCACCTCTCCTCTCTCCCTGCCTCTCCTCCTCTCCTCTCTCCCTGCCTCTCCACCTCTCCTCTCTCCCTGCCTCTCCACCTCTCCTCTCTCCCTGCCTCTCCACCTCTCCTCTCTTCCACCTCTCCACCTCTCCTCTCTCCCTGCCTCTCCACCTCTCCTCTCTCCCTGCCTCTCCACCTCTCCTCTCTCCCTGCCTCTCCCCCTTTTCTCTCTCCCTGCCTCTCCCCCTCTTCTCTCTCCCTGCCTCTCCTCTCTTCCTGCCTCTCCACCTCTCCTCTCTCCCTGCCTCTCCACCTCTCCTCTCTCCCTGCCTCTCCTCTCTTCCTGCCTCTCCACCTCTCCTCTCTCCCTGCCTCTCCACCTCTCCTCTCTCCCTGCCTCTCCCATCCTCTCGCTCCACCCTGTCTGGCTGTCTGCCTGTATACCT
>NC_085857.1:41569391-41571891 GCF_034702125.1 Engraulis encrasicolus | reverse complement strand
TGCAGTTAGTTGTAGTTGCAGTTGTAGCTAGTTGCAGCCCTGATAGACTTGCTGAGATCTAAAGTGTGGTTAAACTTTGCTCGTGTGACTGGACGCAAATAGAGCCAGATGCTCCATTTGTGATAAAGCTGTCCCTGCGAAAGACGGCAACTTGGCGAAACATTAACGCACCAAATCAAGGCTAAGAGCCGAAAACTGCGCTGAAATTTACAAGCCATGGACGAATGGACATTAAAAATATTATTGTTTGAAATGAATTTGTATTTGTTAGTAAGTGTTTCTTGAACTCTATAGAAGATTAGGCCTATATGCGCTGCTGCCCTGTTTGTCTCTTCAGGCAGTGCCTGGCGCGGGCGCGGCTCAATCAGCAGAGTCCTGTACAGTTGACGTCGAGGCTGTGTTGTGCTGAGGTGTTAATTTTGAAACATGTTCAACAACCCTTTTGTCCAACGAAGACGTGTGTGTTTGTGCAGTCATGATAATAGTGGTAGAACTACCGTCGCGCCAATCTTCCTCTGATGCTGTCGTTTTAAACCTCCTTGAGTGTGCACTCTCCTCTCCACTTGCGCACGGCTACTGTAGTTTTGATAAGAATCAATGTGTGGGCGATCGCTAAGGGGTTTAATAAAGTGCGGAGATTTGAAACTTGTTCCCGCGGAGGGCAACGGCGCTAAAAGACCCACTCGACATCCCTTCCATGCGATGCGTTAAAACAGCGTTAAGATAGCGTCTCCCAGACATCCCAAGTTCCAAAAACGTTTTACAGGGAGCTGCTTATCAACCCCGGACACCCCGACCAACACATTTGCAAATTAGTGTTACATTGTTTGTCAGTGCCCTTTCTGTCGTCCAGTCTGTATATAACTGCTTGCTTTTTTTACAGGACTTTTGCAGGGCGCCTTACGAAGTGCACGTAATCTATTTCAAGTAGGCTACCCCACGCATGACGCACGAGTCATTATATTCCTCTTTCCCGCATTGGTAATTGAAAAAACGCGAACTTGCATAGTCTACATCAGGAATGATCAGGAATAATAAATCAGGAATGCTTTATCTGACTCGCGGGCATCGGAGAGCCACTATCAAATATCAGGGAGACTTATTGGACTTTCATTGGGATGTCTGGTCTTCCCAATCTGCAGGTTATGTATGAGTCAAGCGGTCAGGTGAAGGAGAGCGTGTAGCTACGTGAATTCAAAAGCAAATAATACGCAGAAGCTTCTAGAGAGAGAGAGAGAGAGAGAGAGAGAGAGCGAGAGAGCAACCTGCACCTGGAAGTGTGTATGTGTCTAATGCTCTTTTGCTCTATGATGTTGAGATTACTAAATAATTTACATGGCTGATTTGGGTTTTGGTGGAAAATTAGTAACGACGTGATTATTTGCTGCAATAGGCTATCTAGTAATAATTTGTGAAATAACAATAGCCCTAGCCTAGGTTTGCCTAGAGATTATGACAATAGTAGGCTACATAGCAATTGAAGTAGGCTACTCATTGATTGCTGACCTAACTGTCATCCAACTGTACTCCTGCCTAATTACTCAACACCTAGGCTACTCAGAAATCATCTTCTATAGGCCTATTTCATTTGAACTGAAGATATATATTGAGTAATCTGTAATAACATTCTTTAAGATGACTGAAATGCACTCACCGTATGCACAATACTACTTGTGAAAATTTTGAATTTGGTGATCTTATGGGTTCTTCATAATGAGATTAACTTCAAAACAACAGGTATCGAAAAACGGTATCGAAAAGCACCGGTATCGAAACCAAAGTATCGAAATTGGCACCGTATCGAAAAAAACAAAACGATACCCAGCCCTACACAGGACAGCAAGGCATAAGTAAGTACACCCTAGCATTCAATAGGTTTTAACCCTATGTTAGTCGCAATAACCTCAACCAGATGTTTCCTGTAGTTGCAGATCAGATTAACAAAACAATCTGGATGTATCTGGTCTCCCTCTTCTTTAGAAAATGCCTCTCGTCAGCAAGGTTTGTGGGATGTCTGGAGTGCATAGCTTTCTTGACTTCATGCTATATAATCTCAATTGTTTTTTGTCAGGGCTTTGACTGGGCTATTCCAGAAAGTGTATTTCATTATTATGAAGCCATTCTAAAGTCGATTTGCTTCTAAAGTATGGGTTGTTGTCACATTTCAGCACCCATACTCTTGTGTGCTTCAACTGTGTGACAGACAGATCTCACTTTTTTTGTAAAATATCTCGATAAACTTCTGAGTTCATTGTTCCACTGATAATAGCAAGCTGAAAAGGGCCTGAGGCAGGAAGGTAGCCGCATATAATGATGCTCCCGCCACCATACTCAAAGGTGGAGATGATGTTTTGGTAAAGGTGTGGTTCTCCAGTTCTCCTCCAAACATGACATTGTGTGTTCCCCTGAACAATTCAACTTTGGTTTCAACGTTGGTCTACAGAATATTTTGCAGTAATTCTATGAAGCATATAAATGCTTTTTCGCAAACCTCAAAGGT
>NC_085857.1:41559391-41564391 GCF_034702125.1 Engraulis encrasicolus | reverse complement strand
GGTTGTTATTCCCCCATTTGCGTCCCCTAACCTTTTGGATGCTCGCTCTGGAAGCTGACGGGAATTCCAATGAGTGTTCAGAGCAGCCAGGGCCACTGACAGCTTTAGCTGGGCCCAGGACAAAGTCCTTTGAATTTGCCCCCCACCCAATACATTCAATGCAATGAGGAAACAATCATATATCTGGGCCCTGGACAACTGACCCCTTTGTCCCCCCTTGTCAGCAGTGAGAGACGCGGTGATGCGCTTCACAAAGCAGCACTCTTAAGTCTTGACTCTCGTGACCTTTGTCTTCTTAAAGGGCGACTAAGGAGCTGTCATGCGATGGAGGCAGTTCTGTATTGCAATGCGTTACACTTAGCTGGTGCTTTTTATCCAAAGCGACCTACATTTTACAGGGTATTGGTTACAGTCCCTGGAGCAATGTGGGGTTAGGTGCCTTGGATGGAGTTGTAGGGAGAGGTCTGGTGGGATTCGAAACTGCAACCCCCAGATTGAAAGACCAAGTCCCTAGCCACTAGACTTGGTGGGCTAAGGTGCCGTAGCGTAAATCCGGGGCGGGGACGGCCTGTGTTTGATTCTGACCCAAGGTTGTTTTCCCGGTCCTTCCCCATCTCTCAACCCCTCCACTCATTTCCTGTTTTTGGGTCAGCAGTGACGTTTCAGCAATAGCACAAATCAGGGTGGCACAATGACAGCCAGTGCCGCTACTGTATGGATTTCTTTATTTGTTTGTTTCTAGTGGACTATCTAAGAATTCATTTAAATTCATATACATTGCAGCATATAAAGCACTAATTAATTTATCTTTATTAGATGCGCCAACTGACCTCTGAGCCCCCCCCCCCAAAAAAAAAACGTGTTTGACCCTTTTACCTTTAAGTATGCTTGAGATGATGTATAACACAACGGTAAGATATACACTTTATATGACACTACATGAGGGTGTACAAAAAAATCTGACACTGCGGACTTTCACATGTGGGACTAACTGGGAAGACAGAAGACAGAGGGGTATCGCGCCAGTAACTCCAGTCCTAATGGGTGCGTAAGCTACCGAATGATAATCCACAGAAGCAAGGAGTGGAACTCGCACACCGATAGCTGATGCAGTACTGTCTTTATTGCTTTACCTAAATGTAAGTGCTAAAAGGTGCTATGTGCAAAACGTTTTCAGTCACCAGACCTTCCTCAGTGCCAGTGCCAGTGGACTAACTGGGAAAGTATGGGTTAAAATGCATGGAGCTTCTCCTTTAAATATTCTTACTGGAGCTTAGATAGTGTAGTGATTAAAAGGTTAAGTTTTCCATGATTCCTTAGTTTTCCTGTTTCCATTTGTCATCAAACTTTTCCCATTTTGTTCACTTCCTTGACGGTAAGAATGCAGGAGACTGACGAGGATGCATTATTGTTTCTCCTTGATGAGTTTCTCGGTTGATTTATTAAACAAAAAGGGGTAACATAAACTTAAGAATGTAAACTTTGAAATCAAACAAATAACCACTGTCAGTTCAATGCAATGGGGCTTGGCATTAGGCAACAGGCTGCGTTCAGGCTGGCACAGTCGCGCACAGGCTCGCCCACGGTCACGGTCAATGATGTATATACAGTATATACAGTACGATTAGGATAAGATATGCACTCTATGACGCTCCACGAATGCGGAAAGGCAATTCTGAAGCTATCGAACTTTCACGTGTGGGTTTAAGAGCCAAGGCGATAGATAGTGCAGCTCAGACCCACACGAGCACGCTCTTTCTTGTGTGCACACAGACTGCCCACGGACATAGAAAATAACACACACACACACACACACACGCTTACACAAACACACACACTCAAACACACACACACACGTACAACATGTACAAACACGTGGCACACACACACACACACACACAAACACATGTATAAACACTTGCGCGCGCACACACACACACACACACACGTAAACATGGGTACACACACACACACACACACACACGAACACATGTACAAACACCCGTACACACACACACACACACACACACACACACACACACACACACACACACACACACACACACACACACACACGCACACACACACAAACCCATATACAAATACACATGCGCACGCATACAAACACACGAACAAACAATCGTATACACACACACACACACACACACACACACACACTGAGGAGTACGGCATCATCCCACATAGGGTGCACTATGGTGGTGGTGGTGGTGTTTTGCCACAGCATAATTAGCTGCTAGCTGCCAACAGCTACTGGCGCACCTACACACTCCTACACGAACAAACAAAAGCTTGTCAAAGTTCACAGAGCAAAAAGCACGCTCTCCCTCTCTTTTTTTCTCGATCTGTTTTACATTTTCATCACTACTCTCTTCTTTATCTCTCCCTCGCTCCCTCTGATTCTCTCTGTCCATCTCTCTCTCTCTCCCTCTCTTTCTTACTCTCTCTTTCTCTCTGCTCGCATACAACCACACACTTTTTATCTATCTGTTTAACATTTTCATCTTTCTCTCTATCTCCCTCTCACTCCCTCTCTCTCTACCACTACCCTCTCTCTCTCTCTCTCTCTCTCTCTCTCTCTCTCTCTCTCTCTCTCTCTCTCTCTCTCTCTCTCTCTCTCTCTCTCTCCTCACATAGAGCCACATATAAATGCTGCTCTGTCCATCTCTCTTCCTTTCTTTCTCCCTTTCTTTCTCCCTTTTTTTCTTTCTTTCTTTTTCTTTCTTTCTTTCTTTCTTTCTTTCTTTCTTTCTTTCTTTCTTTCTTTCTTTCTTTCTTTCTTTCTTTCTTTTCTTCTCTCTCTCTCTCTCTCTCTCTCTCTCTCTCTCTCTCTCTCTCTCTCTCTCTCTCTCTCTCTCTCTCTCTCTGCTGGCATGCAACCACACACAAATGCTCTCTTAAGTCAGTAATGGCTTCACCCCCTGCCCACCCGTATCATATTTGAACCTGAACACCTCTTCCAAACAGGCTATTGGCATGTACAGCACAGTACTGTATTCAGTGTGTGTGTGTGTGTGTGTACATGTGCACAATGATACTGAGAGTGTTTTATTGCTGTTGGAAGGTTGTGTGTGTGCGTGTGCGTGTGTGTGTGTGCGTGTGTGCGTGCGTGTGTGCGTGCGTGCGTGCGTGTGTGTGTGTGTGTGTGCGTGTGTGTGTGTGTGTTTACATGTGCACAATGATACTGAGAGTGTTTTATTGGTGTTGGAAGGTTGTGTGTGTGCGTGTGTGTGTGTGTGTGTGTGTGTGCGTGTGTGCGTGTGTGTGCATCTCCACAATGAGAGTGTCAGTGTGTGCCTGTGTTTAATCTGAGTAGATTGGTAATCCAGTCAGTGCCCCCTCCTCCATCCCTGAGCTCATTACTCTGGAGCCTGTTGAACACATCACACATTAACTCATTAACATTGGCCTTTACGCACACACACACACACACACACACACACACACACACATACACACACACACAAACAGAGTATGTGCACACACACACACTCATAGGCACGCACACACACACACACACACACACACACACACACACACACACACACACACATACACGCACATAGGTACGCAAACAGCCACGCACACACACGTATACACACACGCACATAGGCACACAAACATGCACACACATGTACACACATGTACGTACACACACACACACACACACACACACACACACACACACACACACACACACACACACACACACACACACACCATACAATTCCTAGTGCCTAATGGCTCCCTCCAAATGCAGCACGCTTTTAACCACATGAATAATTATGATTAAAAAACAAAAGCAGATTTTTAGGCGCACGTTCAAACAGCCCCGAGCCACAATCATCGTGCCCACACTCCCACACACAAGAGTACATGGCCACGGCTGAATGATGCTTTGAGTTTATCTCTATCGTATCAGCAATACAATGCATGCACAATACAGCCTGTGGTATTAATTCAACGGCTTGTGTAATATTTGTAGTACTTTTATTTCCAGATATAGACGGTTTCATGGAACGTTTGCTTGTTGCTTGGTGACATGATATGGCCCGAAGTAAACTTCCGGTCTGCTAATGTTTTGGTAGGCTGCAATCTGTCGGCACTACCAATATAATTACATATATTATAACGGTTTAAATATTGGTGAAAAAAATGCTTTTTAAATTTTTTGTTCTGCGGTAGGGTGCAACTTCACTTCTGGTACCAATCCGCTGACAAACGTGACGCGGATAATTAATGTGTAGGCCTACATGATGCCCAGTCTGCACATCTTACCAAAGCGGACCTAGGGTTGCCACATTTCGTGGTTTAAAAAAAAAAAAGGGACACATTGTCGTGCGAGCGTGAACCATTTATGGTATGTGTTTATTTCAATGGGCTAATATGAATTTGTGCATTCTTTTTTTAAAAACGGGGACGTTATTTCACTTTCCTGGACAGACCATAACAAACCTAGCCTACAGTAGGCTAGAAACCTTGGGGTGTGGCGACATTACGAGACTGTGTTTCCATTGTGTACGTTTTCGTGAAAATACTTTGTAAGCGCTTGAAGATAGCATTCATACTTTGCAGTATTTTCTCTTTCGAGCGCGCACCAGGATGTTACTGTTGTGACTGTGTGAGGCTGCCTTTTGATTCAATCTGAAAAGACCACCTGTGTATCAGTGGCAGCAACAGATAAACAGACAGACAGACGAAACCTCACCACCAAATACCAGAGTAGGCTATTTTACCTAAAATCAGGTAACCATTTGGTCACGGACATTCAATATTTGCTTAAAAACACCCTGTACACGAGTGACGAGTCACAACCAGCTAATGACAACATGTGAGTTCAAGCCAGCAACAAAGCATACACAGCACAACAAAAAAGAAAACCCTGTTCAACCGTGCAGACGTCCCTGACTACTGTATTAAACTTGCCTTACCTTAAAACTTTTCATGACCCCGGCACATCTCGTAATTTTGTCGATGTAATC
>NC_085857.1:41471891-41541891 GCF_034702125.1 Engraulis encrasicolus | reverse complement strand
CACACACACACACACACACACACACACACACACACACACACACACATACACCTCTGAACTTGAGTTGAAATGGAGACAGACACACAGCTACTGTATCATTGAATAAATTAATAAACAAAAAGTAACAACAAGATGCAATACAGAGTAAAACGAATAACCCAAATTTAATATTAAATACGAAAAATGCACCTAAAATATGCATGTGTATGCAGTTGTGTTAATAAAAGTGTTCCATGTGCAGTTCTAATGAAGTCCCAGCAGGAGTGGAGTTTTCCTGATCTCCCACCTCACTGTCTCAGGATCCTTTACCCCCCGTGTGTTGAAGGGGTTGTCTGAGGAAGTCTGGAAGTCCATAATGTTTGCCAATTTTGAGTTCAATACTACTCCTAGTCCTAGTTGGATTTAATTTGTCCAGATCTCTCCTGTGCCAAGATTGTCTCAGGATTCTTGGTCAGAGGTGCTCTCTTGTCTGTCGGCTGCATCAGCCCATGGGCGGCTGAAGTCAATGAGGATTCTTGGTTTTTCAGCAGTAAGGGTTGCTGGTTTGCCCCAGGTAGGCGTACCGTCTTGTTTATCGGCTACATCAGCCTATGAGCCTCCAGCAGAGAGGGCTCCTGATTCTTCAGGAAACAAGGGGGTAAACGTATAAACACATAGGGCCTACATATTGTAGAATGGAGACAAAGAGGCCTAATGTTTGATAAGGACATAGCGTTCAAGTTTGCAGTCAATTTTATTACAGCATATAATATCCAAAATAAATTGATTGAATGGGCATACAGAAAATAAAGCAGAAGAATAAGTAATATTGGAAATAAACCATATTTAATACAATAGTAATATACAAGCAGTTGAAACTAAAATGAAACAAAAGTCAAGGGTTTAAGTTGGTGTTTATGATATGCTTACCCAAAATCAAATCCAGCTGTTTCCGGGCAAATGAGTTCTTGCTTTGGGTGGCGTGTTTTTCCTCCATAACCTAGACCCTTTCCTGGTAATCACACCACCTGTCATAAAAGCTTGGCTTTGCAGGAGTCTCCTCTTTCAGAGGCTCTGTAAGAGCGTTTGCCTTTTAACCTGGTCTTGCCTCCAGTTGGAGCATCTCAGGAGTGGCCACACGGGTCTCCACACCTTTCTTCACTCCAGCAGCATTTGAAAATCTTGCAGAGCTCTCTCTCTCCAGTGTCTCAAATAGACGGAGATGCACTGTCGTGAACATTCTAGTTTGGTTTTCTAAAGTTCCAAAGAAAGGTAAACATTCCATCAAATTGTCATGGCAATAACTGTGTTCTTTTTATCTGGAAGCAGCAGCAAAGGACTTAGAATGTTCATTCTGAAGCTTCTCACTGTAGCTAAAACTTGAAATGTTGACTTTATCTAAATAGCAACTTATACCAATGGACAAATTCTTTCAGCATTTTGCACAACAGGGTTGACCATATGCTCTCCAAAAATGTAATAAAGCAAAATGTAATAAAATTGGCAATTAAGACGTGTTTTTGTGTTGAGTTTAGAGTTACAGTATCTCTTTCTAACATTTCCTTGATCTGAAATAATTCAGAGTGACAAAGATGCAATAAAAGCTAAGAAAATTGAATAAGTAAAAACATGTGCACAGTACTGTAAATGGTATCTATCTACTCCTGTGTGTTTATTATTTCGGATGACTAGCATTATTAATGTTTTTACAGTATCCATTCTTACAAGGTTTTAGGTGTATCCCTCCCTTTGTGTAACATAGCAAGAATACCTACTGTACGTTACATTACATTACATTGCATTTGGCAGACACTTCATAACCGAAGCGACTTACAAACGAGGACAGAATCATAGCCAACATGTCTACCAGATACAAAGTGCACAGGAAATAAACTGAATAACAAGTGCAGATGCAAAGAAAGGTTAGTTTTTTCTTTTTTTGTACCTACTTGGGCCTACTTTTGCATTTCTCATTACATTGGGAAAAAAACCCTTCCCCACAACACCTTAATTCATTGAGCTGCATCTGTATTTGCACGGTTGCATCCTCTATCATCAGCCACATTATCAGCCGCCGTTAGGCTGCAGCTATATTTGTTTCACTTCATCCATCTCTCTCTCTCTCTCTCTTCACGCCTCACTGATCTCCGACTCCAGCTATCCATTCTCCTCCTCCTCCTCCTCCTTCCTCACCTCATCTACCGCTCCTCCCTTTCCCCTCTCTGTTCATTCAGTCTTTCATTCATTCATTCATTCATTCTGTTTCATCATCTGCTCATGTCATTTTTTTCATTCCGTCTCATCTTCTTTATATATTTATTTTCCAAAAGTGGCACCTCATAATCTGTTCATTTGTCTGGTTGGTGTGAGGGTTTTATCATCATCTCGGCCTCTCCTGCCGCCATTATTATTCTCTCCCTATTGTCACATTACCCTCCTCATTTACCACCCAAAGCACCTTGCCCTTGCCCCCCCCCCCTCCTCATTTACCACCCAAAGCACCTTGCCCTTGCCCCCCCCCCCTCCTCATTTACCACCCAAAGCACCTTGCTCCTGTTTCCCCCTCCCTCTCCCCCTGGTTGTGTACCTTGCCTCCAGGTCTGAGCTGGCACCAAAAAATAGCCCGGCATTTTGTACAAATATTTTAAATATTGAAATATATTTGAATATGATATTATTTTATATGTTTTTTTATTTTAAAAAAAATTAAAGGAGTGGGGGTAGAGAAAGACAGGGGAGGCTCAGCAAAGGACCTTGGGTCAGAACTGAACCCGGGACTGCGGTGCAACAGCACGAGACAATTTTCTGTTTCATGTGTAATAGACAAAGCTTTCTTTCATCTCATCTTATCTTAGCTGTGATTGCACTGCCCTTATTTCTGTTACTACAAAAAGTCAATGACTCTGTAACTGTAATATTGTGCTGCTATTGTAAAGGGGTCCTTGGAAAATATTCAACTCCATTAGGGGTCCCTTGGCCCAAAAAAAACCGTTTGCGCACCCCTGCTCTGGACAGGAAGCTGGGGTGCATTTTCCCTCAAACTTGCAAACAAACAACTATAGTATCTGGTTGCGTGCTGCAGAGTGTATGCCAGGAGTTTAGACGAGGAGAAGGGATTTTTTTTGTACTATTTTTGAAGCAACTACACAAGTGCCCCAAGGGTACCTCTTTCTCTTGTTCTTCCTAAGATGTTTCTTTTTTTTGTTGACACCATAAAAACCCAGCGTTTTGCAGAAATTCTGAAGAAAGTGGAGGACATTTACAAACAGTTGCCCCTCTGGTTTTGCCTAGTCATCATTTTTACAGTTCCGTTAAGAGTTGTAATATTATGGCCAGCTGTGCCAGCCTTCGCAAGTGGTTCTTATAGATACTTATGTTTTTTAATCTTTCAAACTTTCCATTGAAACCTCAATTTTGCATGATCTTTGCTGGGGATGTAAAACATTATATTACATTTTATTTTATTTTCACACTGTAGGTTTACAGTGTGCATCTTGTGTCACATACAGTATTTACATTGAATTCACACATAAACGTTGGAACTTAAAGCACCCACAATCAGTGCAGAAGTCTTTCCCCGCTCTCATAGACACAAATGTCTGTGAGGCATAACAAAATGATGTAAAGCCAACACGGCAGCATGTCTACATAAACTACATAAAAATCACAACTACTTTGACTTTTATAAAATGCCATGAATGCAGTTCTGTCACGTCCACTTTAATGTCTGGTACAGTAACATACTGTATATTCCGGCACATCTCAAACCCACTGAGCAGTGATCGCTGTCCTCTTTATGTGACAAATCCACTGAGAAACCCACTGACATCTGGGATCTCAAAGTACCTTCAACTAGTCAAAAACTCATCCCTACATTGTTCCCATAGAGCTACCATGCGCTCACTATCATCTTTGGTTAAGTCTTTTGTCACAAATCCACTGAGCATAACCTTGTGTGTTGTTCTCAAAGCAGAGTCCCTGTGCACAACTGGTTTCCAGGTGCTGGTGATATGCAGTCAAAGTTATCCAAGGAAAAGGGTCTGTACGTCACTGCACAATGATCTTTACTGAGTTGATTAGGTGAACAACGTGTGTCACTGTTGCTTCATCAGATTCACTCTTGCATTCACATGTCACCCATACCTGATCACATGAGCTCACCAGCTGTCATCCACTTCCTGTGGTGCTGCTGTTGTTGTTGTTGTTGTTGTTGTTGTTGTTGTCGTCCACCTTGTCCTCCTGCCACAGGGAGGTCTTCAAGGCTGAACTATCGTGACAGTTATGACGACCTGGAAGAATAGCACCCGTAACATTCATTTTTATCACCCGGTGAGCAGACGGAACGTCTTCTGATTGGCTGAGCAGGTGTCCTTTATTCCCCCGGTAGCAGGACACCTATGATGTCATGCGAGCGTGCAGGCGTGCGGGCGTGTGGGTGTCCAAGTTGCTTCTTTTCTAACTTCCTGGCGAAGTGACGTTACTAATTCTATCGCATCTGGTTGTCTAGTCAAGACCGCATCGTTAGTTCTATCGCATCTGGTTTTCTAATCAAGACCCCATTACTAATTCTATCGCATCTAGTTGTCAAGTCAAAAACCCAGTCGTCAATTCTATCGCATTTGGTTGTCAAGTCACCCCAACGTTATGCGCACGTCATTACATGCCTCCGATAGAGGCGCGTCTCACTAGATTAGGAAGTGGTGTCCATAGCAACGTACCAAGCGCAGTGGTTAAAATACTTTCTCACGAAGCCTTAGATCAACATATTAAGAAATGAATGCTTCAATGCTGGTAACCGGGTGATAAGCGGAAAAGCGGCCTTCGAGGTGTCCCGATATCAAGGGAAAATGGACATGGCGAAGCGAACAGCCCGTCGGGCTGTTGGAACGCTCCGCCTCGTCCATTATTTCCCTTGATATCAGGACACCTCGTCGGCCGCTATTCCATACGTAACAGACAATTAAGTTTTATCTGATCTTATCTTATCCTGCCACGGGGAGGAAGCACTTCAAGTACCCGCAACAAATCCAGAACTCTTCCCCACCTTGCTCCCATACAGTAACCCTGTGTTGTTGTTGTTGTTGTTCTCCTGCTGCCACAGAGAGCTCTTCAAGATGGAGGACATCGCCCTGAACTACCGTGACGCCGACGGCGACCTGGTGCGTATCCTGGACGACGAGGACGTGGCCCTGATGGTGTGGGAGAGCAAGGGTCAGGGGTCAAAGAAGCGGCCCGTCAACCAGTACCCCTGGGAGCTGCTCGTCACCCTGGCAACCGACCTCACTGCATACAACACTGAGTACTAGAGGAAACCAAAGGGTGGTGTGTGTGCACACTTATGTCTGCATGTGTTTGTGACAGTGTGCTTCTCTTTGTGTGTGTGTGTGTGTGAGTGAGTCAGTGTGTGTGTGTGTGTGTGTGTGTGTGTGTGTGTGTGTGTGTGTGTGTGTGTGTGTGTGTGAGAGTGTGTGTGTGTGTGTGTGTGTGCGTGCGTGCCGTGCGCTTGTGTGTGTGTGTGCCCATGCTCTTCTAATTGTTTGTGTGTGTGTGTGTGTGTGTGTGTGTGCGTGCGTGTGTGCGTGCGTGCGTGCAAGTGTGTGTTTTTAAACTAATGTGCAAATGATTTCATGCAATTAAAAAAGTATTTGAAGGCATGCATTATTTGAACCTTGATCATACCATTTCGTAAAAAAATATTCTTTTTATTCTTAAATAAATAGTCAAATAAACATGTTCAGTGTGTGAGGGCAAGGGTTGTTTCTAAAATCGTGTGATGATGACTCTTCCAAGACATCCCTCCAAAACAAAACAAAAATCTTCTCATCTGTACAAACCGTGTCATGCCAGTGCTACAGATACCCCTAAAGATGTAATCTTCCTGAGTATCGTCCTCTTAGAAATTACTTTTATAATATATTTATAAAAGCATTGCTTGCATATAATGTTATTCAAAGTAATGTAACAATCATGCCGTGTAAATGCATCCCTCAGCAAGTTTTGCAGTAACAAGACATAATCAGTATAAGTAGTTTATGCTCATGTATGTTTTTCCAAGATGTATTTTCTTCCTTTAACCAGATTATACTGCACTCTTGATTAAAACTATTTTAAAATTATAAACAAATACTGTGATAAATGAAAGATCCTCTTAGATCCTCTTTGCGCTCTTTAATTGGCCACGCTTTCAGTTGACTGACATTCCTCCGGGATATATTTTCTAAAACACTGTATATATACCATACTGTATATTTACCATGCAAGTAGCCTACTAGTATTTTCAAAAGGACTGCAGACTGTCCCCCATGAGCTATATAGACTGAAATATTGATGGGAACAGAGGCAGCGCAAAGCTTTGACTGGCAGGTGTGTTATCTTTTTCTCACATGACTACGTTTTATCAACCAAAAGAAGAGTGAGGGATGGAGGGAAAAAAATTGACTACTGCAGCAGAAAAAAAAAAAAACATGAATAATCCGGCCTTAAGCTCTTGCTTGGTACTTGGCTCGGGCAGAATAAAGAGGCTCTGTGATGATGCAAGAGTCGAAGTTTTTACCCATGAAAATGTGAAAAAAAGCATGGCATAGAGAGAGAGAGAGAGACGGGGGAGGGGGGGCTTCAAAGGATATAGTCATCATTTTTTGCCTTGTTGACTGTGTGTGCGTGTGTGTGTGTGTGTGTGTGTGTGTGTGTGTGTGTGTGTGTGTGTGTGTGTGTGTGCGTGCGTGTGTGTGTGTGTGTGTGTGTGTGTACAGTAATTCTAAAGACCCCCTTCCCTTAAGGGTCGTGGCAAATGCCATGTGATGAGTTTCCACATTCCTCCCCATACGGTACTTTCACTTCCAGTTCTTCTACGCTGGACCGACCTGGCTGGTACTCCACAGGAAACGCTCATGTGGCACATGCAGTGGCACGCAGGGGCGGATCTAGCCATTTTGGGGGCCCTAGGCGAAAAATAAACATGGGGCCCTCAAAAGTCATTCTGTAGACTCTCAGATGGGTCGCCGACGGGCCTATTCACTATTTGCTGAAAATACTCAACTACATTATAACAACATTGCTATGACATCACCGAGAGCCTTAAGTAACAGATCAAGACATAGCCATTACCATTTTGGTGACAGTAAGGTTATAACATAGGCTCTGCGCAAAGGGGTTAAACATGTCACCAACTGGCATGGAAGGAGCAAGGGTGCTATTGTAGTATTTCGTCTCGTATTTAGGCTATCTTTGATACATAAGTGAGAAATTAAGATCAGGCCTACATTTTGTTTGTTTATCATAACTGTAATAACAGTTGGGGCCCCCTATAGAGGGAAGATTAGGTCGGAGGCCCCTAGGCAATTGCCTAGGTTTGCCTAATGGTAAATCTACCTCTGCTGGCAAGGCCCAGCACATGTCCTAACTGCCAAGCCGTTCTCATCCTCCTTCACCCTATGGTTGTAGTAGCCGGGTGGTTTTGGGAGGCAGTCTGTGAATCAGACTATGTGAATCTGCCTTGAGCAAGGCACTTAACCTCACATTGTTCTCCAGGGAATGTAACCATACCCTATAATGCTTTGGATAAAATTGTCAGCTCAGTTTAATTTGAAGTAATGTTAAGTTGCTCTGTTCTTTCGAAATAAATGCACTTAAGGGTGGAAAAGAAGTACAGTATAGCAGTACCTCTTACCCTGTTTGAAGTGAAAGTTTAGCTGTGCCTTTTGCACGATTGGGAGTGAACTGAAACGGCTCTAGAAACAGGGCTTTAAAGGCATTCTAGGTTGAAAAAAATGACTGGCTGTTGCTTTAAGTGATTGCTGAAGAGCTCAGTGTGCGGTGGCACAACCCTGCTATTGGGTCATGGCACCCCGTGATCGATCTGAGTACTGGCAGTGTGGCTTTTTTAAGGGTGCCCTTTGAAAAGATTTGTAACTATCACTTTTCAACTTCCCTCTTTTGTCTTCCTCTTAATTTTTCCCAGGCCGTGGGCAGCGGGGGCCAGTTGAGTCTGTTTAGGGCATGCTCTCTCTGGTACAGCTGTGGTACACGTGGGCCTCATCACTGGAAAAGAAATAGTTACCCTTTCACTAAGAGTATTTATATTTCCTTGGTCTATACATGGTAAATAGACTGCATTTATATGGCGCCTTTCCACTCCTTCGAGCGCTCAAAGCGCTTGATGTTGTATGCCTCGCATTCACCCATTCACACTTCCGTTCACACACCAGTCGTAGTGGTTGCCATGCAGGGTACGACCCTGCCACCTGGAGCAATTTGACACATCGGTAGGGTCTGGCAGAGTGGGGCTCGAACCTGCAACCTTCTGGTTACCAAACAGGCTCTGCCACCTGGACCACCATCCACCCCCATTGTCATTGTTCTTTTTATGGAGTTGATCGGACATAGCCAGGCTGTCACCACCTCCCTCCCCTCCATTTCAGTTAACTTCACATCTCTGACTCTTCATGATAATGCCTGTGCTTTAAAATGAGTCATACTCTCCCTCTCTTCACTACAGAGCTGGCATCATATGTTTGGCTACTGTTTGTTTATTTGTAACTAATTTATGCCACTTTATTGTTTTTACCCATTTACTGTATACATGCACACTCTTAATTCTCTCTCTCTCTCTCTCTCTCTCTCTCTCTCTCTCTCTCTCTCTCTCTCTCTCTCATTTTCTGTAATAATTGACTGTCACTGCATCTCCCTGTGGTCTCTCTTTTTATGATCTTCAACATGAGCCTTGGTCCAGAACAAGTCTAGTGCATGATGTATGGTAGGCCCAAATTGTTGACAGTTATTACAAATAAATTTAATTCATTTTTATAATGTCATCGTCAGTGGAAGTAATATCATTTGACTATCATTTGAAATCCATAGATTTTATTCAGACAGAATTTTGCTTGGATATCTCTACTGCACACATGGACACTCGTTTTAATGAAAATACATGCTGCTGTAAAACACATGGAGCATGGTGCTACTCTGGTTGTTGATTTGTTTTCTCACATTTAACAATAACCTAGCAGGCCTTTTTAACGCACACCCTAGACACGGAGTGCACCAGTTGTGCCAGAATTACCATTTATTTTCAGTATCATAATATAAAGCTTTGCCCTGGTGCAGTGAAATGTAATAGCATAGTACCCAACACACGTTATATGCTTCACATCAAAGCTACAGTGAGACTGATGGAGCACCTGTCGCCACGGTGAATTTGCCACCGAGTGAGAGACCGGGACTGTGGGACAGGTGGATGCTGAGCGAGAACTCCGGGCAAAAGCATCCTGATGACAGCCGGGCGGACTCAGGTGCTCGACAGCGGGGCATCTGCCCAAACGAATGCTGCTCACTGGCTCCTGAAACATCCACCTGAAGGCCTGTCGACTAGTGTAAGTTTCCTTGCAGAGAAAAAACACACCATGTGGTGCGTTCGCTGTGCTTAGTCACACAAATCTCCATGCAGAATGCAGGCTGTCTGCTTAGTTGAGGATTTCATTTCACAAGATGAAGAGTGGACATAGCTGAAAGATGTCTAAAATAGACAACAGACCGAATCATTTGGAAACATAATCCTTATTTCGTGTTGTGAAATGGGAACTTGGCTGAGTCATAACAGGTTACGCATTCGGGATGTTTGGTTTGATTTTTGATAAATGGTATTAAAAACCTCTAGAAAGCTTGATTGAAGTGGATGCACAGGTGACTTCCCTAGCCAACCGTGCAACAACTGCTAGGTTATTGTAAATCAAGCGTGAATTTCATGCTGCTGAATTAACATATGCACAGTGCCATATTGCGCCATGTGCGTTCCCATGTTTTTATGCCATGTTTAATCTCACGAAGTTGGACAAAGTTCAAAGCAAACGCCGTCTAGTCAAGCCTTTTTTTCTTCATGTGTACACACTGCGAAGAAAAGGGGTAGTCCGAAAATAAACAAGAAAACAAAAACAAGACCCTCTCTGAAAACAAAACCTAAACGGTGGATGGCACATTGGACACAATAACTAAAGCGTCATGGAAACGTCACCAAAACGCGTTGCTCCGTGGCTGTAGGCATCGCTGAGTTTCATGTCAGTGGATCAGTTCAAGGGCCAGCAGCTGTCCTTGAGTCTCAACAGAGATCAAAACAATCGTCAGTCAGGCTGAAAGGTATGTGGTTTCCTTTGCATTATAAATTAGTTTGAAATGTTACTTTTGGTGTTGTGTAATACATACAATTTTCATAGGAAAAAATATAGGCCTATATAATAATAATAAAAAAAGTTTAATCAGGACTAGTGTGCATTGAAGACTGCTGTTTTATTAAAAAAGTAAATAGCATTGTGAAAGTAAGAAGTCTACATGCATCTTTATTAAAATATCTATCTAAAGTGTTATTTGTTATATGTTATTTGATATTTTAGTAATGACAATTCTAGTGTGAAAATTGTAGATGTACACATGTTTCTGGGGATAGCTACCACAGAAGATCATGATTTAGGCGTTTCCTCCATCCATGAAAACCAGCCAGACCTCATTATTTGGTCAGAATCATTGTTTGACTTGAGGTGACTTAAACTCATTTGCTCTTTACACTTGGGTGATGGTGTGCATGCCCACACTGAAATAATGACAAACATTTCCTCAAGGGCTAACAAAATTGACTTTAAATTGTGGCTTTATTGTAAAACAGATTGCTTTCAGCGTTATACAGATAATGCTAAGAAAACAATAATTGGGAGTGTGACCCAACAATAATAATGCTATTATGTTTGGGTTTGTGTTTAACCTCAGGCTGTCTCTGCAACCCCCTACACATAACTCTTCCTCAGGTCTCTAAGCAAGCGGACGTTTTGCAAGGAGCACCACAGTATCTTGGGACCATGTTCATCGTGATTTCTGCATTGTGGGCGTCCGTGTTGCCCTTCCTTGTATTGGCCTATAAATCTCAACCCTGCCAACCCCAGACCAGCCCTTCTCTTCCAGGTGAGACGTGTGGAATAAATATGCATCAATTTCTTTGCAATACAGACCGAATCGCTTGATTTTATATTGATGTAAATGAGTAATGTACACACGACTTGTTAGAAATGTTTGAATTAGATGCAACTTACCAGCTTTCAATGCTTTGTACAATAGTGCATATACACTAGTAATAAGTAATATAACACAGTAATACGATGTAGTTTTAGCATACTAGTTTTGTGAAGAGACAGTGATGAATTAGAAATAGAGCAAAATGGGGGCCTTCTGCAGCATTGCATGGCATATGATTACACAAAAACACGAATCCCGACAGTGTTGTCAGATGTGGGATAATTATCGTATATTTGTACCATAATTTTGTCCATTTTGTCATCTGTACGATAAAAAAAAACATGATGTACAATAATTTCAGAGTTGTCATTCAGTTCATTTAGATGTTTTGAAACAGCAATTTGCAATTTGGGTCTTGTACGATAATTGTCCCCTAAAAAGCCCCCCCAAAATGATAATTTTGAGGTTTTGGTACGATAATTCAGCATTTTCCATCTGGCAACTCTGGATCCTGATCCCCTTACCCAGCATATACACAGTACACAGCTGGCCGCCGTCAAGATGACACAGTAATGTGCTGTCGCTCTGTGCCCCTTTGCCATCCGTGTCATGGCATCCATGTTAACCTGCTGTTACTCCCCATCTGTGCTCTCGTCTCAGACTCAGAGTCACCTGCCCAGGTATCCCTGCATTATTTAAATTAGTATATATATAAATATATAAACTTTATTACAGGCTCAGGGCCAACTTTGGACACATTACAATACACACATCAACAATAAAATAAAAGTGTGCCAGTGTTCCAAGATAGTAGACATATATCTTACAATACTAAGTAATACAGTAATACAATACTTAGTGTTGCCTAATACAGTAATGCAGTAATAATAGTAATACAGAAGGCATCAGAAATGCTTCAATTAGGCCCAGCCGCGGCTCTAACGGCTGGGCACTGGTCTGCTACACCGGCGGCCTGGGTTTGATTCCGGCCCGGCCCGGGTCATTTGCTGATCATTCCCCATTTTTCTCTCCCAATTTTCTTCCTGTCTCTCCTCCACTGTCCTATCATGAAAAATAATAAAATGTTTTTTTTTTAACTAAAGAAAGACATGCTTAAATTAGAATACACCAAACTATTTCAACACAGAAAACACTTATCCCCATCAGCATACTCTGCTGGGTGCCATCATAGTACAGTACATTTGTGCACCTTTGTCACCTGTGTCATGACATCCACTTTAACCTGCTGTATCTGCCCCCATCTGTGTTCTCCTCTCCCCACCTGGCCTCCCACCCTGTCGTCCATGCATTGTTCTAAAATTAGTAATACAGAAGTCATCAGAAATGCTTAAATTAGGTGCAACGCACCAAATTATAACACTTATCCCCATCACCTTACCTAGCAGACTCTGCTGGGTGCCATCATAGTACAGTACATTTGTGCACCTTTGTCACCTGTGTCATGACATCCACTTGAACCTGCTGTATCTGCTGCCCGTCTGTGTTCTCGTCTCCCCACCCAGAGTCTCCTACCCTGATGTCTATGCATTGTTTTAAATGAGTAATAACTTGCTGTGTGTGTGTGTGTGTGTGTGTGTGTGTGTGTGTTCTCGTCTCCCCACTCCAGAGTCTCCCGCCCTGGCCTCCCTGCAGTGCCGTAATGACTACTCCACACATATCCAGTGCAGCTGGGCCGCAGCCAAGACGCAGCACTCCCAGTTCCAGGCACCACCCCTGCAGCTCTACCACCTGGCCATCTTTAGGAACAGGTTGGTGGTCATCAGGCGTACTGACCCTGGCTGGTGGTTAAGATTATTAATAGATGTAGAAGGTTTTTTCCTGTGACTGCATAATAATTCCTATTATTCTTGGGTATTGCTTTTTGTGTGTTCATTGCTGTTGTCGTTGTGGACATTGTTATTATTAGTAGAGGGAGATTTGTTTTATGACTGTAGTGTTACAAAAGTGTTCATTACTGTTACTGCTCAATTCATTATGGCACAAACACATCAAAAGCGACTGGAGCAACAATGGTAGTGGGCGTAATTGACTTTGTATGGAGGATCTGGCGACAGAATCGACAAAAGCGATTTGGGTGACGAGTTGCGATTTCAGCAACTCGAGCAGTCAGTTGGATTGCTGGCTTTCTGCTTTTAAACGTCATACTCTGTCGCTTTTATTGCTCATTTCGCTCTTGCTAGGAAGAGCTTTGGTCTCTACTGGTGTGTCTGCGTGGTTAGCACGTATGATTGTTCTAGTAATCATCAGATATGCGTAAACAACTTTAACGTTGCATGGATGTTCTATATACGCTATGCTAATATATAAAATGACATGAATTGTATACATTTAAGCATCAAACATAGTTAGTCTGAATATTGTCAAGCAGATTTTAATGTCTCCCCCCCCCCTTTTCCCTTCTAATGAAGGAGCACTGAGTCTCCCTGTGTCCCCAGTCCACCGCCTTCCCATGATGCAACAGGTGACCACCACGGAGCGCAGCACTGCCGCTACAACACCAGCATCTTCGTCATTCACGCCAAAGACTACTTCCTGTTCAAGGTTCCGCACGTGAAGCTGCTGTCTAAGACCATTGACCTCCAGCATGGAGGTACGGTAGAGGCTCAACTGGTCACATTGTTTGTCAGCAATATGACTATTGTAAATACAATTTTGGTGTCCCGCAGCCATGAGTGCCGCGAGGGTGGGGAAGGGTGTTACAGATTGTAAGGGCCCAGCACTGACAGCACTGACAGGGGCCCCTTAGGGGGGCCCAAAATTTGAAACATTCATGGGGCCCAAAATTTCTGGCGGCGCCTTGCTTGCAGCATACAAATCATACTGTATGTGTACAGTTCATACCACAGTCAAACAAAGAGCAGCTACTACTTCAGTACAAACATGTACGCAGGATGTTAACTACACAGGCCGAAGTAAAAAGAGTAATAGTGCAATACATGATTGAGGACCTCTCCCTTTGTGCAGAGCCCTTGTTACAACCGTACTGTCACCAAAATCGTAATGACCAAATCTTAATCTTGTTACATAAGCCTCTCTGTAATGTCGTAGCAATGTTGTTTTGATGTAGTTGAGTCTTTACAGCAAAGAGTGAACAGGCCCGTCGGCGTCTATAAAAGGCTGCAAGGTGTACTGATAACACATAGGAGGCTTCTCAAAATCAAAGCAAATGCCTTCACTTGCTGTGGACATATAGAGGAAGTGGAATTACATTTCTCACAACAATCCCATGTAATCCATCTGTACAGAGAGAATGGGTCCTCCACGTGACCTGTCAGTGAAGGTGACGCGGGAAGGGGACTGGCTGCTGACCTGGCAGAGGCCTCCATCTTCGCAGCCCAACGAGACCCTCACATACCAACTGCACTACAGATACACTGGCCAGCCGTGGACAGTAAGTACAGTAGCACCTCACCTCCACCACCTCCACCACCTCCACCTTACTGTACTTGCTACTAGTGCTGCATAATATACCGAAAATGTATACGATATCGCGATATCAAGAGTGGCGACATGGGTATCGCGAAAATGAATGAATTACCTCTAACCAGTAGAACATTTCTGTGCAGTCCAATCACTCGCTGAATGTCAACAAATGCGCAAAGAGTCCGCCATGACCAAAACCTGCCATGACCAAAGCCACGCCCCCCGCACAGACTGATAAATTAGTGACAAGAAAAACACTCTGCTATATTTCTAAATATTGAGGTATTGCATGCTGTTATCGTGTATCACATTTTTTTTCCGATATCATGCAGATATTACACACTGTGCCTCCTATTCAACATTAGAGACTAGAGAAGGGTAAAGTAGAGAAGGGTAGAGTAGGGTAAGGTAGGGTACAGTAGAGTAGGGTAAGGTAGGGTAGAGTAGAGTAGGGTAGAGTAGGGTAAAGTAGAGTTGGGTAAGGTAGGGTAGAGTAGAGTAGGGTAGAGAAGGGTAAAGTAGAGTAGGGTAGAGTAGGGTAAAGTAGAGTTGGGTAAGGTAGGGTAGAGTAGAGTAGGGTAGAGTAATATGTATTGATCCCGGAGGAAATGAAGGTGTCTAGTAGCATACATAAATACACAGTACACAAGACATTACACACTGTGCCTCCTGTTGAGCATTCATGCATTGGCATGTACAGCTAACGGTCAAACGATGGGTCGACAATAACCCATGAGATGACAGGCAGCCACATTTTCTATTACATTACATTACATTTTCATTTTAGCTGACGCTTTTATTCAGAGCGACTTACATTTGCTATTTTTCAGGGTATTGGTTACAGTCCCTGGAGCAATGTGGGGTTAGGCGCCTTGCTCAAGGGCACTTCAGCCATGGGTGCAAGTGTAGGGAGAGGTCAGGAGGGATTCGAACCTACAACCCCCAGATTGAAAGACCAACTCCCTGACCGTTGCGCCATGGCTGCCCATTTACACATACAGTACAAACACACAGCCCCTTTCGCTTGACCATCTTGTCTCTACATGTTTTTTTTAATAAACATGGTGTTGTGAGGAGGGGCAAGATACTGGCAGCCAATCACGTGAGCAAATGTTTTGACCGACAGCGGTTTCCAACAATAAGAGGTTGAGTTGTGCGCAGCCAGGGTCGCGCAGCAAGGAGGGAAAAAAAAAAAGAAAACCCATATAGAGTGTGTGAATTTGCAGTAGATCCAGGCTATCCCAAAAATCCCTTCAGTTTTCATTAATTCCAAAAAAATATTACACAAAGAAATAAGACATGAGTCACTGCACTAGACTGCTCATCAGTGTTGCCAGATGTGTCTGACCAAATCCCGCCCAAAAGCTTCTCAAAAACCGCCAAAATGCGCTAAATTCCGCCCAAATTCAACAAATTACATTGACTTCTATGGGCCCAAAACGGCTGAAAAAAACACCAAATGGCCAATTTTTCAGATTTTTACCCGCAGACGCTCATCCTAAGTAGCCCAATTGGGCGGGCACCCGCCCAATCTGGCAACACTGCTGCTCATCATGTTGCAAGGCCTTGTGGATGTGCCCTTTAGCTCTGCACGATTCTGTCCCATTTAAAAAAAACAACCTTCAGCCAATTTCAGGCAAAAGGCCTGTCGACCATTTTGCGTCATCTTTTCCTGACCTTGCTGCTGCAGTATGCAATGCATGCTCTCCTCAAGCAAACTGTGCCATGCCCATGAGTGGCCTGACCTTAATGCAAAATTTTTCCCAAACAAGACAAAACCCCCATCCCTACAAGAGCCTCTGTTATTCCAACAATATAAATTCTCATCCCCACAGGGCGGGGGCACTGTGGCGCAGGGCGCTAAGCCCCCCCATTTGGGCTTACATTGCTCGCGGGGACCCCGGTTCGAGTCCGGCCGGGGTCATTTCCCGGACCTACCCCCATCTCTCTCTCTCCCAGTCATTTCCTGTCTACTCTCACACTGTCCCATAATAATAAAGCCCATAAAGCCCCCAAAAATAAACAAAAATAAATAAATAAATAAATCTCATCCCCACTGTTCTGTGCGAACCCAGAGCATCAAGTTTCCGGACCAATGGATCGATCAAAAGGAGTCCCCCTTTACCTGCAGCAAGGTTGGGGATGGGGATGGGGATGACGCAAAGTGTGGAAATCAGAGTTGGTTGTATGGAGGGATATTGCGTTAAGTTTCATCTATTTTTATTATGGTGAAACACAGATCTTCATACTGTTGCATTGTAATGGTAAATGTAGTGAGTAACCTGGTGAATTTATTTTTAGGAATGCAATAAAAGTCTAAAGTCACTTGTGGGGCATAGACTACTGTGGAATGGAATGGCTTTAATTGACAAATCTTCATATGACTTCCAAAAATTAGAGATTGAGATTGTGGTGTGTGTGTGTGTATGTGTGTGTGTGTGTGTGTGTGTGCGTGTGCGTGTGCGTGTGTGTGTGTGTGTGCGTGTGTGTGTGCGTGTGTGTGTGTGTGTGTGTGTGTGTGTGTGTGTGTGTGTGTGTGTGTGTGTGCGTGTGTGCGTGCGTGCGTGCATACAGTACACAGACCATTCATTAGCACAAGTCTTTTGTATTGCTCATACATGTTCTGAGAACTAATGCAAATAGCACAGTCAAGGCACAGGAAGCCAAAGGCGATTTTATTTGTATTTTGCATGTGCATTTACTTTTATTTGCATACACAAATACAATTCAATGTGCTTTACAAAGAACTAAAAAAGAAATAACATGGCCGGTGAAATAATTAAAAAATATATATACCGGTAAATAAAAAATGAAGGTGGTCAAAAACTGAAATCACGGTAGTCGAGAACTGAAATGACGGTAGTCGAGAACTGAAATGAAGACAGACAAGAACTGAAATGACGGCAGTCAAGAACTGAAATGAAGGGAGTGCGTTTCTTGAAAGTGTAGTTGTTAGCCAGTTAGCAACCTGGGTAGTTGTCAATGGGAAAGTGCATTGCAAACGTCAAAGAAGCTAACGTAATTAGCAACTATGGTGTTGAGAAATGCAACTCTGAAATTATGGTAGTCAATCAAGAACTGAAATGAAGGTAGTCAAGAACTGTCTCTCCTTTCTCTCTCTCCCCTTTCTCTCTCTCCCCTTTCTCTCTCCCCTTTTTCTCTCCGCTTTCTCTCTCCCCTTTCTCTCTCCCCTTTCTCTCTCCCTTTTCTCTCTCCGCTTTCTCTCTCCCCTTTCTCTCTCCCCTTTCTCTCTCCCTTTTCTCTCTCCCCTTTCTCTCTCTCCCCTTTCTCTCTCTCCCCTCTCTCTCTCCCGTTATCTCTCCATCCAGGAGCTGGAGGTGCAGGGCCAGGAGCAGCGTCTTGAGGCCTCTGATCTGGAGCCCGGTGCGGAGTACAGCGCCAAGGTCAGAGTCAAGGGCACGCAGCAGGGGGTGCACACGGAGTGGAGCTCACCCGTACACTGGAGGCACAATGGAGGTGAGAAGCACTAGATGCGAAGACTGTAGAATTTATAGTTACAACTAGAAATGCACTCAGACCGCCAAGGAGGATGTTTGATAGAATATTTGACTATGTTACACCCTATTTTCATTTAAGTCTTTCTGTTTTCTTTTTGTGGAGTTAGAAACTGGAATGTCAAAATTGATCCTGTCCAGCAATTCAATTTTGCGGTCACTAGGAGCGTCTAGCTTTCTAGGCTAGCAAAGGTGAAGAATCTTTTTTAAAATCCTGGTTCCGGTTCGTGTTCTGGATCACCACAAAAATGTAATCACTTGTTCCTTCGGTCATTTCCAACAACTCCACAAGGTTTCATCCAAATCCGTGCATAACATTGTGAGCTATCCTGCTGACAAGCAAACAGACAGACAGATAGACAAACCAACGCGACCGAAAACATAACCTACTTGACGGATGTAATTAGCAATTTACAGTGACACAATGCAGGTAAGAAGCATTTGATGCAGTGAACAATGTTACATTGCACATTGCTTCAACCTAGGGCTGCACGATTATGGAAAATATCATCATCACAATTATTTTGGTCAAAATCATTATCATGATTTTTAATCACGGTTATTGATTTTTTGCAGATTTTTGGGAAAAAATTATAACAAGATGAAATATAACCAAGAATTAATTATATACGGGATGAGCAAAATAAAATGAATTGTAATAATTATGTAAAGACAATAGCATGACACTTAGGTGGACAGATTTTTTGCCAGAAATACCAGCCTGTCAGTATGTTCTGGCTTCAAGGACGCTCTCAAAGGTAGATCACTATTTCCACGATTAAATTGACGATTGAAATCACGACTTCGATTTCACGATTTTATCACGATTTTCGATTATTTTCGATTAATTGTGCAGCCCTACTCACCAGTAGTGATGGGCAACCAGGATTCAGAAGCTACGGTGTAGTCCAGTGCCACTGCCACATATTCCAAATGTCTAGTGGTGTCAACAATGATTGATTCGGCGATCCGAATCGATGCGGGGCATTGGCGATCCAGAATTAATTCGGCAAGTTCCAGAATCGATCCGGCAATTTTTTTAAGTTTCAATTACTTCCATGGATATTTTGGGAGCAAATGAATGCTAAATTAAATAAAAGCACTTCAAAACATTGCAAGACTGCTATAGACTGATACAGACTGATAGAAAACAGCCAATAAATTGTTGCTCAGTATCTGACTACTTGTATTGCCTCATCATGACTGATTAAACATTTGCTTTGCTTTCAGTAGAAATGTAATGCATTGCAATGCATTGTAGAATTGAATCGGATTGGATCAGATCGCATAGAATCGAATCGAATCGAATCGAATCAAATCGCTACCTCCCGAATCGTGATCAAATCGGATCGTGAGAGCAGTGCCGATCCACACCACTAAATGACCTACCTAGTTTTATCTGTCCAATTAGAACATTTGGACAGGTAAAGCCAGGTCATTTTGGAATCTGGCACTAGATTGTAGCTTCTAAATCCAAGTTGCCAATTATTGCTGGTGAATTGCACATTGGAGTCCTGTGATTTCAGTATTCTGTAAAATGTCTGTTTCATACAAAATGAACAGTGACTTAATGTACATTTCGACTTTGACATTGAACACTTGCAAGTGTAGGACCAACACTATGAATGCTAAATTCAACTCTAACGTGATTAAACTCTGAAATGTCTGTTGAATTGAGTTGACGCTGCAAAATGTATTGTGTACTGTGTACATTAAAACTGTGATGGACAGATAGCTTATGCTGTTTCCATGTGGGGGTGGAGGTAGTGCGGCAAGCTTTTCAAACAGGTCTCCAGAAAATGTCCATAGTTTTTGTTAACGTTGATGAAATTGGACAGATTATTACTGTGATGTGTGTGTGTGCGTGTGTGTCCATGCGTGTGTGTGTCCGTGTGTGTGTCCGTGTCCGTGTGTGTGTGTGTCCGTGTGTGTGTGTCCGTGTGTGTGTGTGTGTGTGTGTGTGTGTGTGTGTGTGTGTGTGTGTGTGTGTGTGTGTGTGTGTGTGTGTGTGTGTGTGTGTCCGCGCGTGTGTCCGCATGTGTGTCTGTGTGTGTGTGTGTGTGTCCGCGTGTGTGTCCGTGCGTATGTGTGTGTGTGTGTGTGTGTGTGTGTGTGTGTGTGTGTGTGTGTGTGTGTGTGTGTGTGTGTGTGTGTGTGTGTGTGTGTGTGTGTGTGTGTGTCCATGTGTGTGTGTGTGTGTGTGTGTGTGTGTGTGTGTGTGTGTGTGTGTGTGTGTGTGTGTCTCTCTCTGTGTGTGTGTGTGTGTGTGTGTGTGTGTGTGTCTGTGTGTGTGTGTGTCCGCGTGTGTGTGTCCGCGCGCGCGCGCGCGCGTGTGTGTGTGTGTGTGTGTGCCAGCGTCTGTGCCAGGTCCCTCTAATCTGGAGTGCGTGTGGGCCGGGGAGGAGAAGGTGCGATGTAGCTGGGAGCTACGCAGGGACCTCACTCAATATGTCACCTACAATCTGTACTACCACATCAAGCCCACAGCACTGTGAGTCCCCCTCCTCTCCTCTCCTCGCCTCGCCTCGCCTCGCCTCGCCTCGCCTCGCTCTTCTCTTCTCTTCTCTTCTCTTCTCTTCTCTTCTCTTCTCTTCTCTTCTCTTCTCTTCTCTTCTCTTCTCTTCTCTTCTCTTCTCTTCTCTTCTCTTCTCTTCTCTTCTCTTCTCCGCTCCGCTCCTCTCCTCCTCTCCTCTCCTTTCTACCTCTCTCCATCCTTTCTGTCTCCAACTCTCTATTTCTGTCTGACTATGTCTGCCCCCCTCCGCCACTCTTTTCAGCCTCTCCCTCGCTGTATATTTCATTTCACTTCTTCCCTTCCCTTCCTTTCTTTCTCTGCCTATGTGTGACTCTATCTGTCTTGTTTATATGTTTTCTCTGTTTGCCTCTCTCTCTCACGGCCTCCTTTGGTTCTGGCTCTTCCTCCAAATATGCTACCTTTCTTTTTCTCATTGTTAATTTTCTGTTCTCTCTCTCTCTCTCTCTCTCTCTCTCTCTCTCTCTCTCTCTCTCTCTCTCTCTCTCTCTCTCTCTCTCTCTCTCTCTCTCTCTCTCTCTCTCTCTCTCTCTCTCATGCACTCTCTAACCCCCTCTCTCTCTGTCAGTCTGCCTGTGCTTGCCCCCCTCTCTCTTTCTTTCTCCCTCTCTCTATATCTCTCTCTCCTTCTCTCTCTGTTTCTATTTATATCTCTTTCCCTTTCTTTGCCTCCACTTGTGTTTACCCCCCTCCTCCCCTCTTTCTCTCTATCTGTCTCTCACACTCTCTCCACATCACGCCCCCCATTTTTTCCTTTCCGTTTTCTCATTTCCTCCCTCCGTTTACGACACAAAGCGCCGCGCCGGTGCTGGTGTGTTTTTGTTGCAGGAGGGGCCGTTTAATTATGTGATAATGATAAGAAAGAGTGATTTGTATGGTAATTTCTCCTCCCTCCGCTCCCCACAGAGAAAGAACGAACGAAAGAAAGAAAAAAAGAAAGAAAGGAAGAACGAGGGAAAGTAGGTGAAAGCCGTAATGACAGTCTGTCCTTGACGACGTGCCGTTTTAAAGCAGCGCCATCCATCCCATACCACCGGGCCGGCTTTTCACGCACATTGTGTGTTTTTTTCCGCGCTTTCGCTTTAAGAAAGTGTTAGCCTTATCTATTCTTTATTTCTTTTCTCTTTTTGGAAAAAGGGGGTGTGGGGGTTGAGATAACGTTAGCACATCAGATTAGATGGACTTAATTCAATCTCACACTCTCGCTCCCTCACCTGTCTCCTTCTCTCCTCTTTAACTGCCCTCTCCCTATCTCTGTCTCTCTTTGTTTCTCTCTCTCTCCCTCTCCCTCTCTCTCTCTCTCTCTCTCTCTCTCTCTCTCTCTCTCTCTCTCTCTCTCTCTTTCTCTCTCTCCATCTGTCTCTCTGTCTCTCTCTCTCTGTCATTCTCTCTCTGTCTGTCATTCTCTCTCTGTCTGTCTCTTTCTCTCTCTCCCTCTCTCTCTCTCTCTCTCTCTCTCTCTCTCTCTCTCTCTCTCTCTCTCTCTCTCTCTCTCTCTCTCTCTCTCACACACACACACACCTCTCCTATCCTTCTCTCCACTTTAACCATCCTGACACCACCACCTCCCACCCTTCTCTCTCTCTCTCTCTCTCTCTCTCTCTCTCTCTCTCTCTCTCTCTCTCTCTCTCTCTCTCTCTCTCTCTCTCTCTCTCTTTCTCTCTCTCTCTCTCTCTATCACTTCAATTCTGTCTCCCCTTCTTTCTCCTTCACACCTCCTTCCCCCATCCCATCACTCCTCTTCTGCCCTTCTCCACTCATCCCCTTCCCCACTCTTCCTGTCCTCCGCTCCTCCACTCCTCACCCATCACTCTTCTCTCCTCTCCCCAGGCTCTTCTGCCCTTGTCCACTCTTCCTCTTCCCCTGCCCCACATCCTCCTCGCCCATTCCTCCTCCTCCATTCCTCCCCCATCACTCCTCACCCTCCACCCCTCCTCTCCACTCCTCACCCATCCCTCCACTCCTCCTCTCCAACACTCCTCACCCATACCTCATCTCCTCTCCTCCACTCCTCACCCTCCACCCCTCCTCTCCACTCCTCACCCATCCCTCCACTCCTCCTCTCCTCCACTCCTCACCCATACCTCATCTCCTCTCCTCCACTCCTCTCCTCCACTCCTCCTCTCCTCCACTCCTCACCCATACCTCATCTCCTCTCCTCCACTCCTCTCCTCCACTCCTCACCCATACCTCATCTCCTCTCCTCCTCTCCTCTGCTCCACTCCTCACCCATCCCTCATCTCCTCTCCTCCACTCTTCTCCTCCTCTCCTCTGCTCCACTCCTCACCCATCCCTCATCTCCTCTCCTCCACTCCTCTCCTCCACTCCTCTGCTCCACTCCTCATCCACCCCTCTCCTCCTCTGCTCCACTCCTCACCCATCCCTCATCTCTCCTCTCCTCAGGCCTCAGCAGTGCTGCCCTGAGCCCCCCAGGCCTCTCGGCTCCACTGATCCTGATCCAGTGCTCAGCTTCAGCTGTGAGTTCTCCATGGACGAGCCCCTCAAGCCCTTCAAGCCCTCCTCATCCCCACTGATCCAGAATCAGCCCCAGCCCCAGCCACAGCTACATCTACAGCTCAAGGCCGTTCCTATCAAGCGAGAGTTCAAGTCCCACAAGCACAGTAAGTAAGGGTAGGGGTGTGTGCGTGTGTGTAGTTTGTGTGTGTTTGTGTCTGTGTCTGTGTCTGTGTCTGTGTCTGTGTGTGTGTGTGTGTGTGTGTGTGTGTGTGTGTGTGTGTGTGTGTGTGTGTGTGTGTGTGTGTGTGTGTGTGTGTATGTGTGTACATGTGTGTGTGTAGTTTGTGTGTGTTTGTGTCTGTGTCTGTGTGTGCGCGCGTGTCCGCACATGTGCTCATGCGTGTCTTACTTTGTGTGTGTGTGCTCATGGGCGTGCATGTGTGAGCAGTTTATTGCAGTTCAGTGCAAAGGAACTTAATGCAAAGCAGCAAATTTTCAATTCTGTACAGTTCAGTTCAAATCATTAATCACTATTGGCATGGCTATCATCAGGATCCATCTGGCCAGTCCAGATAGCATTAAATTGCCTTACTTAACTTTTCAAAAAGTGAAGAGGGAAGTAAAAGTGGACTCAGTCCTTTCTAATGTTCTGGAGTGACGAAGCAGAATTATAATGTGTAAAATGGTGAATGCAGTTACAAGGAGGTATCATGCAGCCATAAGATTACAATCTTTCTGGCCCTGCCATGGCCAACCGGTAGGGCACTCGCCTGCCATGCGGCTAACCCATGTTCGATTCCCAGCCTGGGTCCTTAGCCGACCCCTCCCTGTCTCTCTCCCCATTCGCTTCCTATCCGCCTCTCACACTGTCCTATCAAATAAAGTCGTAAAAGACCACAGAAAAAAAGTCTTTTAAAAAAAAGATGGGGATTGTAAATGGGAATGCAGTTATACGGAGGGATTTCATGCAACTATAAGATAATAATAATAGTAATAATAATTGTATTTGTATAGCACTGTGTCATACAAGGCATGTAACTCAAAGTGCTTAACAAATGGGAAAAAAAACATTGTTAGAGATGGATTTAAAAGGAGAGGTATAGAGGAGAGGCAGAAATAGCAGGAAGGCAGAGGAAGAAGAGATAGACAGAGATTGTAGAGTCATAAGGTCAACGTAGGTTAGGACCAGGATTCTTAGATGCGTGAGGTCCATAGTGGCTGGGCCTATCATAAGTCATAGATAGTCACACAGAGATTGGGCGCTCAGGTGCGGCCCCTGGTGGCATCAGGGGTGAGGAAAAACTCCCTTTTGCTTGATTCATAGTTTGTAAGGGGGAAAAAAAAACTCAGTGAGGTCTGAGAAAAAAAAACCTATAGTCAGGAAGAAACCTCAGGCAGAGACCAGCGGCCACCTAGGGGAGCCCCCTGCCAGGGCTGGTTGCGAGTAGTAAGGGCGCTGCGGCAGCTGGGACACTATGACGCCTTGGCAGCTAGGAGTTGGCAAGGATGAAGAGGTGGGTCTTCAGCTGCTTCTTGAAGGAGTCGACGGAGGTGGCTGATCGGATCTCGATGGGGAGGGCGTTCCATCTCTTGGGCGCATAGCAGGCAAACGCGGCGTCGCCGATCTTCTTTTGCGGGGGGGTGAGGGTCCTTACAGCTTGGCACCAGTGGACCTGAGAGCTCGAGCAGGGGCATAAAAAGAGAGCATGTCAGAGATATAACTAGGGGCAAGTCCATTTAATGCTTTAAATACTGTGAGCAGAATCTTAAAGTCGATCCTGTATGAGACAGGTAACCAGTGCAGGTCTGCCAAGACAGGAGAGATGTGCTCTCTCATTCTGGTTCTTGTTAGGATTCTTGCCGCAGAATTTTGAATGAGTTGCAAGTTGTCAATTATTTTTTTTTGGGAGACCAGAGAAGAGAGCATTGCAGTAGTCTAGCCTACTGGTGACAACGACATGAATAAGTTTCTCAGATCACAATCTTTCTGATGAACAGCACAGCAGCTAACATCATCCGGCATAGGAAGGGGTATGAATTAGGGATGCACCGATACCGGCCTAGATACTTGCTCATTACACTCGAACTCATACTCGTATTTGTCAAACACATGTCGATACCAGGCACCGATACTGCTATTACCTGAAACAACGCAACATCTCATCACGTTCTGTTGACTTGAAGGCAACATGGGGAAAAAAGTGCTGCCTCATACATTTACAAACTTAAGTTTACATCTACAAGGACATGGAAAGTAAAACAAATATCACAGCTGGAAAAAAGCTGTGCATTTTCATTATGCTGGGGGTAAAAGTATCCATATCGGTACTCATTATCGGCAAGTACAGACATTACTGTAATGTACTCGTACTCATATCGATTTTCAAAAAAAGTGGTATCCGGCATCCCTAGTATGAATGCTTGATAAATAAATGAATCATGCAGGAGGACTGTCGGCCATCAGCCAATGAATATGAATACAAAATAAACAGAGGCAAACAAGAAATGACAGTTGCATAATCGGGTTGAATCTCGCGGAAATGAAACACGCAGAACAAAGACACCCAGAAATGCATCAGATATCAAGGGTGTCAAATAGAGGTGGGTGGTTACATTGGTCACAAAAGGAATAATGTACTTAAGTAGTAGTGCCTTTCTGAACACCCAAGGACACAGCACAAAAGTACTAAACCTCCCTACAGATCCAGTGTTGCCAGATTTTTCTGACCAAATACTGCCCAAAAGCTTCTCAAAAAACGCCAAAATGCACTAAATTCCGCCCAAAATCAACAAATTACATTGACTTCTATGGGCCCAAAACGGCTGAAAAAAACGCCAAATGGCCAATTTTTCCCGTTTTTACCCGCAGGCGTCCAATCTGGCAACACTGTACAGATCTATTGTTGCTGTTGTCTCGTTGTTCACTTGCTCTACATGTGTATCACTTCTAAAGCACCTTTGAGTGTTGTGAAAAGCGCTATATAAAACATATGTATTAGTGTATTATATTATTATTACTAAAACAACAGTAAAAAATAGGACACGTTCACATGGTGCGAGGTATCAGGCAGCTCAAACGGCTTCTTGCTTGCGTTTCCTGCCTAGGGAACAGGCCTCTAAATTTATACCAGCCCACCGGCCAAATCTTGTTGAAATTTCATCTTTGCTGGTAAAAAAAAAGACCAACTAACTAGCCACTTTGACCCATTAGTGAGTATGTGTTTGGCTAGTGAGATTAACATCTACTAGCTATTTTGGTTCCCAAGGCTGTTGAGAAACCGTTGAGAAACACTAGTTTGGAGCCCTGCTTGGGAGCCTTTGCATCTGAGACACTCATCTGGATGACCTAATTCAGCTTGAGGACAGAGGCCAACACAACACTCACACCACTCACACTGAGGCAGTCGCAAACAAGACCAAACATGACAAGATCTAGACAAGACAAGAAATCTAATCTCACCGCACGATTGTACAGTATAATGCACTCCTCCTAACGCTCCATATCCCTCTGTCCCCTCAGCTACTAGTGTGACAGGGACGGCCAGATATGGCTGATCAAACACAGATAAGAGTAATGCGGGAGATCAAAGAAGGGCTCAGGGACAGGGTGTGCTTCTAAGTGCTGGTTGGAAGTTTAGACATGGATTCCCTGTCCGATTTGTATGTGTATCTGCCCTTTATTTCTTTGTTTATTAACCCTTTAGCGCAGAGCCTATGTTATAACCTTACTGTCACCAAAATTGTAATGGCTATGTCTTAATCTGTTATTTAATGCTCTCGGTAATGTCATAGCAATGTTGTTATGATGTAGTTGAGTATTTTCAGCAAATAGGGAATAGGCCCGCCAGCGACCCCATCTACAGTACACGAAGAGGCTTCGTGTAGCGCTGGTATAGTGGCTAGAGAGCTTGCCTTAAGATGAAATGGTCGCAGGTTAGTATGCCATGACACGGTGCTGTTAGGATTATGGTTGGTGGTCTACCATCGATCAGGGGTGTGTTTCGAACTCATTTCGGTTCAGGGGACTTTTTGAACATTTATTCAAAGTGTGCCATCCAGACCAGTAACATACGTAATTGAGAAACATTGCACAATCACATGGATAGCATTCGGAATCACATTGCTAGTCAATCACCTCAGAGTCGATGGCAGGGGGTATATCAATAGCATTGACTGTAAATGCAAGTGTTGAAAGTATAACAACAAAATAATCCTTTTGACTCTCTCCATCTCCCCATACTTTCTGTGCATGCCAGACATTTACCAACTCACACATTCACACACTGATGAAGATGGCTGGCATACAACAGTGGTTCTTAACCTGGGGTGCGGGCACCCCCTGGGGGTGCGCCAGAGATTTCAGGGGGTGCGCGGAATTCTGTGTGTGTTGAGGTTGTGTCCAAAACATTATAATTAGGCCAATTCGAAACCAAATTTAAACTTGTTTTGGTCCCCATGTCAAGTCATTAAGGTATTGTGATGAATGTTTCAAGCAAGAATCATTGTGATAAATCACTTAAATCATTTTTTTAGGGCATGTAGAAGTGCAGACGTTTGGGTTGGGGGTGCGCGACTTGTCTTGGTCACAGGTAAGGGGGTGCGTGACGAAAAAAGGTTAAGAACCACTGGCATACAAGATGCCATGCCATGCCATACAGTATTGAGTATTGAAAACCTGTACTTTCAGATATCTGCAACAATGTTGCATTTTTTGCAGCAAAATTGCAATTAATTTACATGCTCTTTTCTTTCTCTGCAAGTGTGGGGCCAGATTAAACCATCTGGCATGGCCACATTCGGCCCCCAGGCAGGCCTTATGTTTGACACCCCTGGTCTAGATGGTTTAGAACTAGGCAGAGAGAGTAGAGAGAAAGAGAGAGAGAGATTCCATCGGCCCATTGTTTCTGGGTTCTACAATTGCAAGGGGGGGAGACCTAAGGACTGTTCTATTCATTGTAGGAGTATTATGACACGCCCCTTTATGCAGATCGGAACCTGGTCATGTTAGGTGCCCATACAGTAGCAACCTATTACATTGGCATATCTCTATATACTTGAAGAATCTCTGGTTTAGGTGTCCAGATAGCTTGGGACGGACTGTTCAGTCTGCATGTATACAGTCCCACTGGATAAAAGAGCCAGCTAGGCGAACTGTACTATTTTCTACAACATTGTAAATGAAGTCTGACAACCTCCAGCTGGGTGAGAGGGAAACAGCTCCCAGAGGAACAGTATGTTCCTTCATAGGTGTGGATGTCACAGCCAGTAGGAATCAACAGTGTTGAAACGGAAAACAGAATGAAACCCTATTGGATGATGACAGTGCGTGTACAAACTTGTGTCTGGTAGCACTAGTGTGGATAAGAATAGAGCGGCTCAATATCAGCCTGGAAACGTGGTCACGCACGCGCGAACGCACGCACGCGCACGCACACACGCCCGCGCGCACGCACGCACACACACACATGTGTGCGCGCACACACACACACGTCTTGACACACTGAAATGTATTCACACACACGCGCGCGCATGCACGCACACACACACAAACACACACACACACACACACACACACACACACACACACTCACACACACACACACACACACACACACACACACACACACACACACACACACACACACACACACACACACACACACACACACACACACACGCACATACACACGTCTTGACACACTGAGATGTATTTCTCACTGTGAGAACATGCAGTCCACCTTTAGTTTTTCCAGAACAGTTGTCTGCATTACACTCTTATAGTGTTACCAAAGCGCTTAAAATATAAACATGAATGAAATAGATCAAAAGGTATATAATATATGGTGTATATTACGAGCATATTATAGGTATAAATGTGTATATTATATGATTTAAACATAATACGCATGACCTAGCTCAGAGAGAGAGAGAGAGAGAGATGAAACAAGCCATGAAATTAGTAATTCATCTCTTGTTTGAAGTGATGTTGATTTTATAGTAAAAGCCAATTTGTACCTGTGCTGCCCTCTTGTGTTTGTGTGCTGTACTACTGTGACCTGAGCCCCGGAGTATGGCACTATAATGTAACTAAAAAGTAATCATAACTAATAATAACTAATAATAGTGTACATATTCGATCCCCTCACTGATTTACAAAGAAAAGTGTTACTTATTACCGTTGGCTAAAACTCTCAGAAACAAATAAGGTGTAAATAAAGGTGTTTTTTTCCTCCAAAGGGACCTCTCAAATGTGAAGACCTAGACATGGTGTTCAGTGAAGGCTGTCATGTTTATGCCCCAATACTTTATCTGCACAGTAGAAATTGCAGTGCTAAGTCAACACTCAGAGAGTAATCTTAGACCAGATGCGATCTAGAGGATGTTACATCAACTCTCTTAGAGTCGAATTAACACTGTATTTTGTTTTACCATGTTAGCCTTATCACAAGACCTTGACATAGTTCTGTAATTTATTTCTTCTTTTGTGGTTGTTTGTAGAAGAAACGGTTCATAAGTGTGTATTGTAAAATATAATGTACTCTGACAGATTGTTTCAAGAAGTTGAGCTTCTCCTCTGGGTGACTGTGGCTCAGAAGGGATGCTGGTGTGATTCCATCTCCTCCTGGCGAGGTCGAAGTGTCCTTGAGAAACATACTGATTACCCCATCCTGATACCAGTGTGCAGGTTGGCGTCTTGTATGCCAGCCATCTTCATCAGTGTGTGAATGTGTGAGTTGGTAAATGTCTGGCATGCACAGAAAGCATGGGGAGATGGGGATGGTCATACACATTGCTTTGTTGGACATTGGTACTCACTACTGAATCTATTTCTGAAGGAACTGTTAAATTAAGTGGTACCAAAACCTCTGTATAAACAATTACAGCTAATTATTGTCCTGTGTCCGCTAGCCCAGCCACCCAGGCCCATAGGCAGGGAAACCGACAGAGTGGGGAGACAAAGTGGTCAGTTGTCCCGTGCCCATGGAGAGAGGGGACCCCGAATCCTGTTTCCATGTTCATAATCCCAGGCCCACATGTGTGTGTTTGGAGACATGGTAGAGGGCTGATGGCTGAATGAGACCTTACCCAATCTGGGTCCCGTTAGAAGCATAATATTATTTCATGTCAATACGAAAAAAGAACTATTTCGTCCTATAGTAAAATGCATTCCACATGCCCATAATGTCATATACATATAAGCTAGACCTTATCCAACCTTGGCACAGTTAGAAAGATTAGCCCACTGGAGAAACTCACATTTATAGTGTGTGTATATAGTGTAATCCTAGTGCATGTGGATAGTGGATACTAAAATCTGTTGTTTGCTGTCTCGTGTCTGTGTCCACTAGTCCAGCCTCTACGGCCCACAGGTGTGCGTGTGGAGGACAGGGAACAGGACTGGCATCTGAGCTGGATGCTACCCAGCCTGGGCACCTTTAGAAACATTAGCCCACCGGAGAATCTCCCATTTATACATGGGTTCTACATTTTTGTTTTCTCCTGGCTGTGTGACACACGCTGGGCACAACTCAACCTCTCATTGTTGGGAACTAAACACAGTGAACCCATGAGTAGTGTAATCCTAATGCATGTAAATATTGAAATCTGTTGTTTGCTGTCCCGTGTCTCTATCCGTAGTCCAGCCTCCCAGGCCCGCAAGTGTCCGTGTGGAGGACAGGGGACAGGACTGGCGGCTGACCTGGACGCTACCCAGCCTGGGCACCGTTCCCATCGCTACGGAGATTTACTACTGGAGCCCAGACGCACCGGTGAGGAAAGCGGACACCACCCAGCAGCCGGGGCCGAGCAGAGCAGGCCGTCAAAAGATATAATTTACGCTGAAGGACGAGTTAAACGTCCGACGAAAAGCTAATTTAATAACGAGGCAAAAAAAAATGTCTGCTCATTTATTTTCGTCCGTGTGATAAGGCGGTCGACGGACTGTGCCGGCGTAAGTGCAAATATTGATGGGTCAGCTTTATACTGTACTTTACCAAAGTACACAAGGGAGCGTTTTTGAGTTCACTCTACTTACTGTAGACACTTTCACTTAGGCTGACTTTGCACTTTATTCTAATCGATGGCAATGAAGGGCTATGATGTCAGACATGGGCCATATGACTGCTCAAAATCGACCTTTAAAGTGTTACGTACTGCACAAGCGCTGATTATGTGGCCTTTTTACATTCCTGTTTGATACTTCTTATCATTATTTCAGTTTAAATGTACATTTCTGCTTAATGCACTTTCCTCAAACTCTTCCTCATGTTTGTCATATAGTTATAGTTATAGTTGTTCCAGTTGCTGTAAATTTGTACTGCAGTTCTGCTTTTTGAAATTGTCAATCCATCTATCAAGTCGAGTCACATTTATTTTTATATCCCATTTTATAAACAGAAAGGCAACGCAATTGACTTCATAAACAACAACAACAAAATAAATAAAATGGAAATGTGGGAATTAGGATAGAATATAAAATGGTAAAGACAAAGTCAATCTCTCTCTCCAACAGGAGCACAATAAGACTTTATCCATGGAGGCTGGTGTCACCTCTCACTCCATCCCGACGTCAGGGCTGAGGCCGGCGGCGCGCTACCAGGCTCAGGTCCGAGCTCTGGTGGACACCTCCAGGAGCACCCACTACAGCGGATACCCCTCCCCGTGGAGCCAGCCCGTCACATGGACCACTCGCTCAGGTGAGATTGAATGATTGATTGATTGATTGATTGATTGATTGATTGATTGATTGATTAATTGATTGATCTATTCATCTATCTCAGTGGTGCTCAAACTGTGGTACGTGTACCACTGGTGGTACTTGAGACATCTCTGGTGGTACTTGGAAGAATTAATTTTTTGTTTATTGATTTGAAGGCTGGTCAAGTTGTTGCAGTCGCAAATGTCTCTTTGGTCTCACATTTTGTAATATTGAACTGTATGAATCTGAAAACATAATGCAGAATAATACTAGGTAAGCAAGAAATTGAAAAACAATTTGCACTGAATGTGACCGTAGTGCTGTTGATGCCGTTATGAGCCTCTCCTGTATTGACTGGCAAAAGTGAATATGGAAGGCCTTTGCTGCAATATTCTAATGTTGGTTGTCAAGGTGGTACTCGGAGAGCTCAATATTTTCTCGGGTGGTACTTCACACAAAAAGTTTGAGAACCTCTGATCTATCTAATCTAAAAGCCCAACTGGGAAACGCCAACTCCCATTGTCATTATGACACAACACTCCACAGCACACAAGTTCACACTGCACACAATG
This sequence comes from Engraulis encrasicolus, assembly GCF_034702125.1. Classification (NCBI taxonomy): domain Eukaryota; kingdom Metazoa; phylum Chordata; class Actinopteri; order Clupeiformes; family Engraulidae; genus Engraulis; species Engraulis encrasicolus. The sequence goes on along the minus strand of NC_085857.1, from coordinate 41,509,695 downwards.
AAATTGCTTTTATACCTCACCCGTGCAGCCCCCCAATGGCGCCCGCAAAGGAGGGAGCAGTGCGGCGGGACGGTACCATGCTCAGGGTACCTCAGTCATGAAGGAGGATGGGGGAGGCATAGATGCAATTTCATTCTGTGCAGTGTGCAGTGGCCACTTTTGTGTTGTGGAGTGCTATGTCACAATGACAATGGGGGTAGGAGTTTCCCAGTCGGGCTTTCACTTTCACTTCACTTTCACACTTAAAGTGCATGTTCTTAGAGCTTCAATACGTCGTCTTATTGCTTCAATACATGTACTCCTAGGCCTAGTGACCGGCGGCCGCTGACATGTGCGGCCCACCTTCACCTCTTGGTTTCAAAATGCGACCCACTTGAAATACTAATTGAATAGCCCTGACTTATGGCATGAATACACATGAAGGAACAAGAGCGACACCGGCGACGGAAGAAGTTGACATTGTATGGACGACTTGCAATAGAAGCAATTGATTTGGGCAATAAGAGGCGATTTGGGGCGATACGAGGTGATTTGAGTGACTTGAGCGACACTTTGTAGTTGAACTATGACGCGGTTCAGCGACAGCCACCACAGCCAATTGGAATGTGTTGGAACGCTTGCATTCTGCTTTTAACACGCATACTCTGTTGCTTCTATTATTCGTGTCGCTCATGCTATGAACACAATCCAGCGGCTCTTTGTAGATTTGGTCTCTTTTGGTGTGGTCACGAACTTCGTGGGGTTAGAGCTCAATAGGCTACATGTTCATAGACCGTCAATACATATTGCTCAATGCATGTTCATGTAGCCTAATTTATTTACAAACCTGTGAGAACTAGATAATTCTGCCGTGTTCCCTCTGCTTAAGCGCCTAACTTCACAAATTAATTAGTCCTCAATGATTTCCTTGATTAGTCGCAAGTTGAGCTAATTATGGATCAGTTTTTTTCAGGAAATTAGCTGATATATATAGACTTAAGATTTTCATCTTTCAGTCAAACGTTTCCAACAGGTTTCATTAAAAATGTACAAAAAATGAAAATGATAAGGCCTTGAACTGCAATCAAATTCCACAGATAGCACCCACATACTCAATTAGTTTATCCTTTCTACCCATAAACCTGGCTCTCAAACGCCCTGTTACTTCAGCCAACCCCGATCGTCCTAGTATCTGTCCTCTCGTTATATCAAACCCAGTCCACTGACTGACTCATTTTAATTCCTATTTATTTTGAGGTGGCCACCGGGCAAACATCCTTGGCACACACACACAGAGAGCAAACAACCAGGCAGGCGGGTCAGCAAGGGCCTGCCTGCCCAGAGAACAGACTAGGGCACTGAAATGATTCAATTATTGGGCCCACTACCCCTGATGGTTTCCAACTGACCGGGCCGCCCCTAGTGGCTGCGTTCTTTAAAAGTTTATTCGCCTCATGGGCATCCCTGAGCAAAGGATGTAATGGTAAAACAAACAAAAGTATGAAATGGGGTCGCCTGATTTGCAAACGGTTTGGTCAATTGCATGGTGTGGTCTTTTATCATTTTGAAGTCATCTTTGAGACCTCTGAAAATAAGTTAATGTGTCAATTTGATGATCACTCTGAGATGGGCATTCTCTGCAGAATCGGATGTGGTTGGGAGATCGTCAAGTCATGATGCAATGATGCAAAATCCCCAGGATACAGAACATGTGGGTGAATTTAGAGTAAATCTAGGTCTGATTAATTTTGCTCTATTGATAGGTGGATAAACGTTGTTGAGCAGAGTATAGCTTTTGTTCATGAACTTACTGTCATCAAAACTGTAATGCCTACTTTTTAATCTGTTACTTAAGGCTCTTTGTATTGCCATCATAGCAATGTTGTTACGATGTAGTTAAGGCTTTTCAGCAATGCATGAACGGGCACGCCGGTGGGCCCATCTCCGCAAATAGGCTACGGACAGGGATATACTGTATTGTATATGTTTACTTGCCTCCACCCTCGCACAGCCCTGGAGGTGAGAGATACATTTTCGGAGAGGAAATGAATCTGCAACAGTGGACTGCATTACACCTGCATAGTGATTTAGCACTACAGATGCATCCGCTGTCCTCTCACTGAATACTGAGGACAGGGAAGCCGACAAGGGGGGGGGGGGGGGGACAAAGGGGTCAGCGGTCTTGGTCCCAGACAGACGCAGGGACCAGAATTGGATTGCCATTACATTGCATGAAGTGGATGGGGGGGCCCATTCAGATTACTTTGTCCTGGGCCCAGCCAAAGGTGTCAGGGCCCTGACTGAGGACACACACTGGAAAAAGACCATACATCTAGATAGTTATGCGCTTTATTTATGCGCATATTGTTTTTTTTTACTGTTGTATGTACTGCATCACTTCACGATGGTGTGAGTGTGTCACAGTGTATATTTTTTTGTAGTGTTGTGTTTACTCTGTGTAGTGTGTGCAGTGCTTGGTTTCACGTTTTTCCTTTTTCATTTGGATACATTTGCTTTGCATTGCTGTGATTCTGTTTGTTGTGTGAAATTGTATTTCTGTGCACCACCAACAACCCGCAGCCTTTCCCTGAGTGATAACATACTGCATCACTTCATGTTTGCTTCATGTGAATGTCCTAACTGACACAGGCCATGAATAATGAGAAATGATATGGGAGAGTTAACCCATTAAAACACGGCGTTAAAAATGTGCTGTTACCAGATTGGCAATGACCGAGTCATAGTGCATTACTAAAGACCCTCTGCCCAGGGACTGCAGATGGAAATTAGCTTTTAAGCTATAATCTGGTGCAGGTCATCTTTTTACTATGTAAATAATATACTTTGCACATGGTCCCTAAGGAAATAAACCAACTAAACTAAACGTATGTCATACTGGAGTAGTACTATGGTAATTAATGAAAGTGAAAGCCCAACTGGGAAACTACAACTCCCATTGTTACTGTGACACAGCACTCCACAGCACACAAGTGAACACTGCACACAAAATGTTACATTTATGCCTCACACATGCAAGGGGGCAGCAATTACCCCCCAGCCGTTGGGCTGTACCATTGGTGGTACAGCATGCATTATGGGGCCACGGTTGTGAGCTCAGATCAGTTTGTTGTCATAAGAGGAAGTCCTCTTGCTCCTTTTGTCTTGGAAAATTACAGAAATGTATGTACATATAATGTGTTTGTCTTGGAGCATTACAGAAATGTATTTACCTATAATGAATTTACTTAAAGGGACAGTTTGGTTAATTTCAACATGCAGTTGTATTGCTCACGCTACCCTTGACTTGTCAGTACCTGGTGATGGCACATTTTTTGGCTCAGCCCTTTCCGAGATATGAGCAATTCTAATGGGGGCAGCGTTTGTTTACATTTTTAAAAAATGAAACATAGGCCAACTCCAAATATTTTCCCAAAAGGTACTGCTGTTTGCTAGTTGTCTGCTGATGTTTTATAACCTTTTGGATGTTTTTGGGAATAAATAAAAATGTTTTTTTGAAATGTAAACAAAAAGCTGCCCCCATTACAATGACCAGGATCTCGGAAACGGCTGAAGAAGAAGAAAAAAAAAATCTCAGGCACTGACAAGTCCAGGGTAGTGTGAGCATTGCAACTGCATGTTGAAATTGACCAAACTGTCCCTTTAACTCAAACCCTGCCACCTCTAGCTATCTTTTGATTGATAGAGATGATTCGATGACGTCAGTATCTGTATCATGCTTGTTTCACCAATACGCAGACCAGGCAATTGCCTATAGTGCCCCAACAAAAATATCCTCCAGAGTGGGGCTCGCCTCTCAGCCCGCCATGGAAAATTCCATGAAAAATTATTTAAAAAGGGCCCCATCGCTGCATTTTGCCTAGGGCCCTGAAATGGGCAGCTGTTCTGGGGTGCGTTTCTCGAAACCATAGTTGTTAGCCAGTTAGCAGCGTAAGTAGTTGCCAATGGGACATTGCATTGCAAGCAACAAAGTAGCTAATGTGGTTAGCAACTATGGTTTCAAGAAATGCACCCCTGTATGGCAATAGCTGTGCTTAAAAATGACTCCAAATCTGCTTGTATATAGTGTGTTTCCCATTTACCACACTTTCTGAGTTTATGTGATTCTCTGGTTTTTATTTTTATCACTGTGCCACAGAAGGAGAAAGCAAACAGATTAGGAGATGGGGGTGGGAAGCCATAGTTTTAATAAACATGAGAGAGAAACTCAAAGTGTGGCACAGAGCGGACAGCAGGGTGACAGGCATCTACTGCAGAGAGAGAGAGAGAGAGAGAGAGAGAGAGAGAGAGAGAGAGAGAGAGAGAGAGAGAGAGAGAGAGAGAGAGAGAGAGAATTGGATTGTATTTAATAAGGACAGGGATTGAGGGAGGGGGAATGACAGTCTGAAGGACAGGGTAGAGAATGGGACAAATCGCCCGGAATAATTTACAATATAATTGGACATTAAGCGCTTGCTTAGCGTAATCCCCTTTAACATTTTATCAGACTCATATTTATTAATTAGTACACTGATTACCATATAAACAAGTAAACACGTTGCTGCGACCTTGTTGTGGATTTAATACAATCCGATGCTTGCTGACACATTTTAATGAAAAACGAACTTTCTCTTTTTGACGCACGCGCTGTATGTCTCATCCCCCTCTTTCTCTTTCTCTCTCTGTCCCTCTGTCTTTGTCTCTCTCTGCCTCTGTCAATCTTTCTCTCTCTCTCTCTCTCCCTCTCTCTCTCTCTCTCTCTCTCTCTCTCCCCCTCTCTCTCTCTCTGCAGGCCTTTGGTCAGCCTTCATGATCTCATATGTGACGATGGCAGTCTGTGTATTTGTGACGGTGTTTCTCCTTTACGTCTGTCAAAGGTAAGCAAATAACAATGGCCACACATGTTAGTAATGAAATAGCATGCATGCAACACGTTAGTAATAAAGCAGCACGCCGATCACCACTAACTGAGATTGACCTACTACACCCATTTCACTACGGAGTAAGAACATTAACTATGCATGGGCAGCCGTGGTCTACAGTAGTGGTGAAGTTGCCTGGTTAACACCAGACCTTATCACAAGTGAGATTAGGTCTGGGGAGTTGCCTATTGTAAATTCCGTAGGGGGCAGAATACTTAGCTATTATGGCACACTGCCCTGCTCTCTGATTGGGCAGAGAAACTGTTAAGGTCGGAATGCTTGGCTATTATGACACAGGGCCCATGATCTTGGACGTTATGAGTCATCCTCGCCAGACTGTCTTTCAGATCGAAACGATTGTGTAGAACTAAAGGTAGTATGGGAGTTCCCAGGCTAGTGGTGAAGGGGATGGGCTTTAGATCAGAGGGTTGCAAGTTCAAATCCTTACCATGGCTGTAGTGCCCTTGATCAAGCCACCTAACCCCACAGTGCTTCAGGGACTGTGAACAATACCCCGTAAACAACTGTAAGTCGCTTTGGGGAAAAAACGTCAGCTAAATGTACGGTAGTGTAATGTAATTTAATGCATGTAACAAACAAAACAAGATGACCCTTGTATTTTGACCTTGAAGGTGCGAACAAGTCTTTTTCCTGTTGCAGGCGATTCAGGCAGTGGGAAGTGTCCATCCCAACGCCTGTCAACAGCAAAGTGATGGAGGACATCTCAAAAGGCCATCAGGTGGGTTCCATTTGCATTTAGGCACATTCTTAGTGTCTGTGGACGGCCATTTTGTGGGATTTGATTTTTTTTTTTCATTTCTTAGTTTTAAATTATTTTACAATGTTTTCCCACTCTGTGTGGAGTCATTGCAACATTTATTGTTCTGAACGTGTGTGTGTGTGTGTGTGTGTGTGTGTGTGTGTGTGTGTGTGTGTGTGTGTGTGTGTGTGTGTGTGTCTGTGTGTCTGTGTGTGTGTGTGTGTGTGTGTGTGTGTGTGTGTGTGTGTGTGTGTGTGTGTGTGTGTGTGTGTGCGCGTGCATGTGCGTGTGTGTGTGTGTGTGTGTGTGTGTGTGTGTGCGTGAGTGTCTGCATGTGTGTGTGTGTGGGAATCAGGATGGGTGTGTGTCTTTTTTTTAAATTATTTTTTACTCCCTCATCCTCAGAAATTCCAAATCGAGGGCAAAGTGACCCAGAGTGAAGCGGACCACCCCCACATCTACAAGGCCCTCATACTGGAGACCGCACAGACTGAGGACCTCCTAGAGTAAGAGGAACTGCTTCTTTTTATATATTATTATGTACTTTTTTAGATTTTTTTATTTATTTTTTATTTTTATTTTATTATGGACAGGACAGTACGAGAGGTAGACAGGAAGTGAATGGGGAGACAGACGGGGAGGGGTTGGCAAAGGACCCGGTCTGCGAATCAAACCCGGGTCAGCCGCATGGCAGGCGAGTGCCCTACCGGATGGCCATGGCAGGGCCGAACAGTTTCTTTTCTAATGCCACGGCAGATTCGGGGAGCAAAGGGGCAAAGACATTCATTGGAAAGACATTATGGTGTACCGTGTAGGAGCTTGCTTACCTTAAAGGGGTATGCCACTATTTTGGGGCTTAATACAGTTTAAATCGTTGGCTGGGGTTTATAAAGGTGGTAAAATGTCTTATTTTTCATGTGAAGCGTTGTCTTGCTTTAAGACAAGTTAACAGAGGGAGTATGCTGCTAAGCTAATGAAAGTCAATGCATCCATGTAGCATTGCTACGACATGCTCCCTCTTTTAACTTGTCTTAAAACAAGACAACGGCTTACATGAAAAATAAGACATTTTACCACCTATATAAACCTTGGACAACGATTTTAACTGTATTAAGCCCCAAAATAGTGGCATACCCCTTTAACCCATTTTAACCCAAAGGTACCTGCAAAAAAATGCCTGCTAAATGTCTAAACCCTTTTTGGGAAAAAGGTGCCATCAGCTTATAAAAACCTAAATATATAATAATCTCAGCAAATAAAAACATGGAATGAGTTACATTTAAAGCTCCCTCATCTTACATTACGATATGTTCATTCAGCTCTAACATACCCACATTTTCTATTTTAAAAAATCTCAAATTTCATGAGTCTGAATTCTTCGTCCATGCAGCTTCAGGCACCTGGGTCAATGTTGTGTATACGTAGCATCCAGCATCAGTGGGTTAATGCTTAATTGCTGAACTGGTTTGTTTTGATTGATTACACTAATTATACATCGCTTGCCATCTAAAGTCAGTGAAGCATTCTCGCAACAGCTTTCCATGCTTTATGAAGGATTGTGGCCAGAATAGATACTGGCCATCATATTCAAATAAAGAACCATTGTAGGCCTACTGTATAAATAAAAATGCTGGGCAACTATTATCACCCCCCTGATTGCGAGAACTAAAATACAATATCATGCGAGACACAGGCATAGTTTTTGCTATGGTTAGGTAATACAGTAGCCTGGTAAACCAGCGCCACCCGCTGGAATTTTTTCAGCTTGCGAGTGGGTCTGGCTTCGGATCTGACAACGCTTTGAACGCTGTGCCCTGAGTCAGGCAAAACGAATCACAACACAGCGATTTGTTTTGAATTAAATTAAAAATCTTCAGAGGTATCGCTCATCGGGGCCAGACTAAATTACTCCAGTCTCACATTTAATCAGGCTAGTAATACAGTACATTCTTTCTGTTCTGTGCTGAGTTATACTATGTGACAAGTCAGCACATATCCAGCTGCACTGTATGATCTGGCCACAATGGAGACGGGAAAGGAGCAATACAAAGGCCAGCATGAGAATGGATGTCTTTCAAACTGCCACCTCAGGAAATAGGACAGCACCACAACCAAATCACGCAGAGCAACAAACTTGTTTATCGGAGCATTGCTCCGTTCCATTCCTCCTTTACAGTTGAAACTGCAAAGCACTGCCGAGTCATTGCGATGACTTATTTTTTAAACTGCTGTTATTCAAAAACGATATAGCTGGCAAATGAAATGTATGTGTGTGTGTGTGTGCGTGTACGTGTGCGTGTGCGTGTGCGTGTGCGTGTGCGTGTGCGTGTGCGTGTGCGTGTGCGTGTGTGCGTGTGTGTGTGTGTGTGTGTGTGCGTGTGTGATGTGGAGCATCCATGTTTCCAGGCTAGATGTCTATGAAATCAGCATTCAATTTAATGTGTCCTTAACTCATTGGCTGTCAGCTTTTTTCATAACACAGATCCCATGATTTTTGAAGTAGAACTAATGGAAAAATGACACTTCTGTCCCCTACAAGATAGCTTACTGTATGTGTAGAAGATGCATTTTTCTTTTAAACATAAAGTTGTAGAGAGTATCCTGAAGGCCTTCCTATTAAAAAAGACATAATTGACGTCAGAGAGTTAATCTCCTGTAACATATCTGTGACATATCTAGACCCATGTATATAAAATACATTATGTACTGTATGTGCGCATGTGTATGATTAGTTTATGTCGTCGTACATACAGCATTTTCTCTAAGGTGCTAGGGTGCTCACGTTTATCCATGGTGTAAGTGTAAGTGTCTAACAGATGGAAAATCTCAAATCTTTCTCAAACGTAATTCATCAGAGGTCCACACCAATGACAGGTGGATTTCTCTAAAGTAATTGAGTTCAGGCAGACTCGACACTAATGCAGGTGTCTGGCGGCGAGAAGAGTAAGAGACTGGAATTTCATTTTAAGTCGTCGGTGTCCATATGACAAACTACTTGTAGTTTCAGAGTCAATGAGGGTGGTGTGAGTTTATTAATTCCCAAAGCACGGGTGTTACATCTTCTCAGTCAGTTCATTTAGATGTTTCGTGTACAATGAGACGGTAAATGCAGGGATTATGCAGAATGTGTTCTCCTCCTCAAGCGAAGAAAAAGGGCTATGCAACAACAAACTGGAAAAGTAGTAGAGTAGAGGCACTTCATTGGTCCAAAAGGAAATTAAACTCAGAGCATATACACACCATCATATACATATACAGTACTGTGTATCTCACACAGCCATTGGTTTTAGTTTCCCTATGTAAGAAGGAACACACAAGGAGTTATATGTGCGTTCCCTAACGTTCCCAGAACAGAGGCTTAGAACACATTTCATAGAGCAAATTCTACACATTTTTTTTTTTTTTTGGGGGGGGGGCATTGAAGGACAGTGAAGGTGGTGACAGGAAGTGAGTTGGGAGAGAGAGACGGGGAAGGGTCGGCAGAGGGCCCGGACCGGGAATCGAACCGGGGTCGGCCGCGTAGTAGACGAGTGCCCTACCATTAGCACCACGATAGGGCCCAAATTCTATACATCTGGGTGCACTTCATCAACAGCTGTTCAAAACAATGCCAATTTCTTTGAGGCAAACGTTACGTCACCTGGCAACCACTTCAGAGTAGCAATACCTTAATCCCCTCTCTTCCAAGTACTGTACCTCCACACGCTGCAAAATTCCCAATCGTCTTCGCAATCTGCTGTAACATAGGCCATATAAAGAGTTACTGTATACACCTCAGATGGTAGTTCTGCTGCTGTTTTGCAAACATTGATTGTAGTCAGGGGATGGGTTGGAAGTGTCATATTCACTGGGAAACAAAAGCTTAACGAGGCAGCTGGCCAGGTGTTGGGGCCAGGGCCGTATTAAGATGGTCTGGGGCCCCTATAGGCGACAGGTTGCTGTGGGCCCCCTTGAAGGCAAATTTAGCAACACATTTACATCAGACAGTGTCATAATTATGAGCTAGGGATGAAGGATAACATATTTACCAACTGTAATCAACATGACAGATGCCTTTTTCAATTTTGCAGCTTATCACAGTTCTGCAATTTGTCAATTTTTGGCCAATCAGGGGGCCCCTGGCTGATGGGGGTCCCTAGGCTGCAGCCATATCTAGCCTCTGCCTTAATCCGGCCCTGGTTGGGGCTCTTGAAACTCAAATCTTCCATGATGGGAGTTCACTTTGTTGTGGGTGCCAGTGGAGCAGGCTGGAGCACGTCCCTCTATATAAGCTCTGCGCTGCTTTCATCTCCCACACTAAACACAGCTCTGTCATCTCAGCTGATGTTCCACAGTAAAGAATTGTTCTCTATGAGGCAGTTGTGCTAACACACACGTTGGTTGGAGATGTAATTGGAGTATACGTTTAAAACAGGGAATTTCAGCTTTTCCATCTTGCTTTTATGTTTTTTTACAGCACAGGCACGCATATACTGTACACACACGCACGCGCGCACACACACACACACACACACACACACACACACACACACACACACACACACACACACACACACACACACACACACACACACACACACACACACACACACACACACACACACACACACACACACACACACACACAAGAATGTCCTTCTATATAAGCACTGCTGTGCTTTCATCTCCGACACTAAACACAAGTCTGTCATCCTCAGCCTTCTTAAATGTTCCATCATCAACACGCTAAAGAATTGAGGAATTGTTCTAAATGAGGAGGGGAGTTGTCACAGACACTTTGGAGTATGAGTTGAAAAAATGAAGGGTACCTTTTCATCTTCCTCTTTTTGTGCATACATTACACACGCACACGTGCACACCTTCACTGGCGCATGTTCACTGTGTGTGTGTGTGTGTGTGTGTGTGTGTGTGTGTGTGTGTGTGTGTGTGTGTGTGTGTGTGTGTGTGTGTGTGTGTGTGTGTGTGTGTGTGTGTGTGTGTGTGTGTGTGTGTGAGTACAGCGTGCGTGCACAAATACACACACGTACACACACACACACACACACACACACACACACACACACACACACACACACACACACACACACACACACACACACACACACACACACACACACACACACACACACACAGACGCCTCAGTCTACTTCGAACAACTACACCGGATACACAAAATATGATCAATCCTGTAAGTGACTTCTTAGCTCTGGAAACAGCTGACGTAGCCACAGTGCAGCGTTGCCAATTTCCATTACACTGTTATGATCCGTTTAGTATGTGTTGACATTTTCTTAATGCAGCAATAATCGGCCACCAATATTCACGGTCCAGTTGTCAGCGCAGTGGTGTGATGTGGTGCGTGTTGTTAGGGGGTTCTGAGTAGGACAAATGTCTCCCAGGGGAAATGCAGCAGTTTTCAGTACACTAGCCTGGCAGCTGGACTGTTCATCTGGCATATAGGGCTGGCAGTCCTCCAGGGGGCCGATTCTGTTGTGTTTTGTTCATTTGTTTGTTTCCTTAGAAGCCGGTGCTCAATTTAGATGTTGTGGCCCATTGGGGTGAGAGCCGGTTTAGATGTTGTGGCCCTTCAAGGGTGAGAGCCGATTTGCACACTGAATAAGACATGAAGGTCAAGCACAAGGAGTTGTTTTCCCCTTAGCGCAGAGTGGAACAGACGATTCAGGTTCAGCCATCATCAGTGCTCTTAATAAAAAAGTCCTTGTACTTTTTGTACCTTGTACAACTCCTTGTGCTTGACCCTTCGTGTCTTATTCAGTGTGCGAACCTGCTCCGACATTGAACTGTTCTTTTTGGTCTGCAACTGCACTGCAACCTGCTTATTTCTCCACACATCTAGACCGCAACAATATCCTCACTGTTTATCTCTAATATACACTGTGGACTGGGCTACTAATGATATCGCAGAAAAGCAGGGAGATATCTGAGGGGCTGGTCTATGCAGAGGCGACTCTAGGATCAGCTGGGGCCCCAAGCAAAATTTCAAGTAGTGAACATTTGAAAGAAATGTGCCACTACTGTAGCAAAGTGTGAGCTGTTATTCACCATCTACGGGCTTGGGGGCCCCAAGCGGCTGCCTGCCTAGCCTGGTGACAAGATGCGCCTCTGGGTCTATGCCAATAATGCCCAGAGTGTATTTTTGGTCCCAGCTCAGCCCTGCCTGACAGCCACCGAGCCTGCTCCAGCAGAGGGAGCAGTTCAGTCCTCCACAGGTCTGATGAGAAAGGTTGTTTGCTCATAATGAGATGCAGGGAAGCTGACATGGGGTATAAAGGGGACAGTTGTCCCAGGCCCAGGGAGAGAGGGGAGGCAAAAATTTTGGTCCTCATTACATTGTATAGGGTGGGNTGGGGGGGGCAGGACATTGTCCTGGGATTTGTCCTGGCCTGGCCACAGCTCTCAGCAAGCCTGATGAGATGTACTGCATTTTTAGATGCTTTTAAATGTGACTAGTTCCACGAGGCGTCGTTTTTTTTCACACTTCAGTTATTTTGATAGAATTTGTAATCGAACACATTGATTGATTCTTACATATGGGGTTAATCAATTATGAGTCAATGTAATATCAGTTGTTGCAATGTGAGTTTGAATACCTGAAAATCTAAAACAGTGATTCTCAAACTAATTATATAATATGTCAGAAAAACCATGAATAGCCAGTGTTACAGATCAGTGTAATAGTGCAGGAATAGTTCAGGAATAAAAATAAAAAAAACGAGTTGATCCAGTGATGCATGTGTTGTTCGAACGTACTGCCCGCAGTTGATCTAACAGAATACATAGAATTTCAACACTAGGTATTCTGACACTGACAGTTGTTCTAACAGGGGAATGTATTCTGATATCAATTGTTCTGACCTAGGGAGTTGTCCTCCTCATGCTTGGCTCTTCTCCTGTCTTCCTGCCTTCCTGCATGAAGCGAGAGCGCGTTTGTTTCTAAATATGTTTCCCCCTGGCTTCCTATTTTCCCAGAAGCCTCTCTGATCAGGAGGACGGGGCAGGATGCAGCGGGGTCCTGGCCGTGGAGGAGGATGACTCGTACCACCCAGTACCCAGCAGCCAGCAGGACCACGCAGGTGGGGATGACGATTATGATTTCATTTATTTATTGTACATGTATTTATTTATTTATTTATTTACACATGGGAGTGCCTCTTGAGATGTGACATCTCGTTTTCAAATATAGACAATACATTACAGCACGACACTTTCATGCGCTCACATTCACACACGTTCAATCCACAGCCTCCTCATCCCCCTCCCACCCCTGCGACCCCCTTAGTAATGTGTTCTATGTATTACCTTTGTATAGACACTGTAGGATAGGACAGCCAATAACTGCATTGCGTATAGGCAGAAGAATAGGTACTTGAAATGAAAAGATATGAAGGGTTGTGGAGGTGTGGAGGAGGATGACTCGTACCACCCAGTACCCAGCAGCCAGGACGACACAGGTACTGATGATGATGATGATGATGATGATGATGATGATGATGATGATCACAATCAATGCCATGCTGCTATGACCAGGGCCGGATTAATGTGCAGGCTAGATGTGGCTGCAGCTTAGGGCCCCCCACCTGCCAGGGGGCCCCCGATTGACCAACAGTGAAAATTGCAGTGACAAAATGCAACATTGACAAATTCATCTGTTGTGTTGAGTACACTTGGTAGACATGTTATCCTTAATTCTTTGTTCGTAGTTATGACACTGTCTATCTAAATTTGTCATGAAATTTGCCTTCTCGGGGGCCCACAGCAGCCAGTAGCCTAGAGGCCCCAAGCTGTCTGAATCTGGCCCTGGCTATGACTACCTCTTTTTAATTTGATTTGTCATTATTCTAGTCTTTTTCTTCTTTTTATGGTGCTAAGCAACACTGCACTACCTCAGTGTTTTATGCCCTTTTACTAATGCATTACTCTAGACAGAAATATTTCTATTTTTATAACATCTCTATTTTATATCTTGCTTATATATTGTATATTTTGACTTCTTGATCCTGTGTCTATGTCGTCTTCTTTTGCACAAGTTGTATGTATGTTACTGCTGCAACCCGTGAATTACACCACCTATAAACAATTGCGCGAAGTTCAAGGTCATTGAAGTTCAAGGTCATCATTAGGCTAGTTAAGAGGTTAACTTCTTGGTCCTGTGTCTGTATGCATGTCGTCTACTTTTTGCACAAGTTGTATGTATGTTACTGGTGCTGCAACACATGCATGTCCCCACTGTGGTACAATAAAGGGCATATCTACTTACTTACAGGAGCAGAAGAGCCAAACAAGCCTCTCAACAACGACACGTCAACCCAGGGGTCCTCCTCTTCAGCATCTGAGGCGTCAGACATAATAAGCCACAGTAGTGACCTGTACATCAGCTGCCCCAGGTCTAGATCTTCCACAGGAGGAGCTGTGGAGGTGGTGGTGGTGGAGGAGGACTGCCCCAGGTCTAGATCTTCCACAGGAGGAGCTGTGGAGGTGGTGGTGGTGGAGGATGACTGCCCCAGGTCTAGATCTTCCACAGGAGGAGCTGTGGAGGTGGCGGAGGTGGAGGTGGACTTTGAAGAGCCCTTCAAAAACGATGAGGATGTTGTTCGGGCATCTTCTTCTTCTGTGGTGGTGGTAGACCTTGAGGCGTCCTTCAAAGATGATGATGATGATGATAATGATGACGTTGAGGACGGCGCTTCTTCTCCGTTGATGTCTTCTCCTTGTCCTGATGTGTGTAATCGTGTGTGTGTGTCAGAATTGCCCACCGCAGAGGAAGATTGCAACAGGCCACATAGCCCTTCCTCATCCTCAACATCATCATCGTCATTTGGGGCAGTGGAAACAGCAACACAGCACCCTGCTACTTAGGGCCAGTCTACACTAACGATGTGTTAGAGATAGGTCTACTTTTATTGATCCTGGAGATAGCAAAGGGACAAGTCTGGTCTTGTGTGACAAGACTGTCTGCATCGATCTGAAAAGTGACAAGCTGTTGCAACTTTGTGTTTTGAATCAAACTGGACATCCACACCATAGCAACCAGTTTTGCAATAGCTGATTCACATTGCCCGTAGGCTCAAATTATAGTAGTCTCCGGAACATTCTGGAATGGTATTGTCTTATTGTGCCGAGTGGCTGGCATGAGCTGGCTCTTTACCGTACCTCTGGCAAGATTCTGAGTGACTCCTTTGGAATGTCCTGACAACGGCACTAAGAACAATAAAAGTCACGAGGCGTGGGTTGCCTTAAAGCAACTCTTGGCTTCCTGGCCTGTATCGTCCAAGAAACCTAATGGCATGAAGTGCCATAGAAACTGCATTACCGCCTCTGTCCAGTAGAGGTAGCTGCAGGCTTTTGAAACCTTTTCACTCGACAGAAGAAACCACTGCGGTAATGTAAAAGGTGCTAAGTTGGATTGCACTGCTGTGACTGCCGGTTTTTTTGTTTTTTTTGGGGGGGCACTGGTCTTTAAAGTGTATAGATTTCTTTTGTCCTACTTATATACTGCTTCAGACTTCTTCCTATTGAGCACTGGAGCCTGTAATAGTTTTTGGTCTGAATGAATCGTTAATCCTATAATCATCTGGCCTTTTTGAATCGTAATCATAATAAATTGGATGCAGCGATTCAGCCTTAGTCCGGTGTATTATGTGCCGTAATTACACTGTATTGATTGTACTCCATCTTGTAAATAAAAAGTGCCCATCATCTGCACACCGTGGCCGTGGAAGTGAAGGTGTGTGTGTGTGTCTGTGTGTGTGAAGGTGTGTGTGCGTGTGTGTGTGTGCGTGTGTGTGTGTGTGTGTGTGTGTGTGTGTGTGTGTGTGTGTGTGTGTGTGTGTGTGTGTGTGTGTGTGTGTGTGTGTGTGCGTTTAAAGGAAAGGAAACAGCTTCAAAACAAATTTCGGACCGGTGTTGAGAGACATAGATGGAGGCGGATACCATTCCATACACCACCAGCATCACCTCATACACACATGCAAGCACGCATGCACACGCACACGCACACACACGCACACGCACACACACACACACACACTTACTTTCCCTTCTCTCTTTCTCTATATCTCTCTCTCTGTCTTTCTCTTGCACACACATACAAACATGTCCTTTCATGTGTGAAAGAACACTTACTTATTTTTCATTTTCTCACCCACCTACACACATAAACACACATCTTCCTTTTTTGCGCATACACACGCACACGTGTACACCTTCACTGGGGTCCTTATGCGTACAGCACACACACACACACACACACACACACACACACACACACACACACACACACACACACACACACACACACACACACACAGGAGCACAACACACAGTGTCTTCCCTCTGTCAAACACACACACACACACACACACACACACACACACACACACACACACACACACACACACACACACACACACACACACACACACACACACACACACACACACGCACACCAACAAAGAGAAATGAGATCCCATTCACTTTCCAAACACCCCAAGTGAGCATGTTAGGCTACATTTTCCCCTGGTGCCACTCTACTGTACCCAGGGAAGCTGACAAGGCGGGACAAAGGGGTCAACTGTCCTGGGCCCAGGGAGATGGGGTGGGGGGCATAATTGGGTCCTCATCGCATTTCAATTATTGGGTGGGGGACCCTTTGAGGTGATTTTGTCCTGGGCCCAGCCAAAGCTGTCAGCGGGCCTGACTGTACCTCAAAGTCAAACTGGCCATGCGGGCCCAATACAAGCAACACCCCCACAGAAGGGTAACCATTTATCTTACATGAAGCCTATTGCATTACACCCACACACACAGCATATACAGTGCACATACAGTACACACACACAGGTCTACGCACAAATACACACACATACACACAGTATATACAGTACACATACACACACACATAGGCCGCCTACAAAAATACACACACATGCACACACAGACACAGACACACACACGCGGACACGCACACACACACACACACACACACACACACACACTGTATACTATCTCTCTATCTCTCTCTCTCTCTCTCTCTCTCTCTCTCTCTCTCTCTCTCTCTCTCTCTCTCTCTCTCTCTCTCTTAGCAGTGTGAACATAATCCCTCTGTCTTAAATATTTCCCACATGGGGGCACAAACTGTAGATGTGTGTTTGAGATAAGTTCTTATAGAAGCCGTAGTATTTTGTCAGGCTCTTGGGTAGCACTAGAGTCCTGTTGGTTCGTATGGCCACTGTATGCTTGTCCTCATATCGTTTTATATGCATATAATATACTGTATGCACTATGCACAGACACTGAAACACATACAATAATAGTACTGACACACATGTTACGTGGAAGGCATGACTGGCAAAGTCCCACTGCCATTGCGACACAGCACAGCACACTCAAGGAAATTGCATTTATGCCTCACCTGTGCAAGGGGGCAAGGGGAGTCATTGAGCTGGAAGGGGGGGAGCAATTGTTGTTCACTCTCCCCGCTCACCTCGCAATGATGGGAATCGAACCGGCAACCCTCAGGCTCCAACTCCTTAACTGCTTGCGCATGAGCGTCAATGCTTGCATACACACACACCTATACGCTCACATACATGCAAGCACACACACACACACACACACACAAACTGACATGCTACATATTTTAGTATACACTCCTACATGTATACTGTGCACATACATGCACGCGTGCGCGCGCGCGCACACACACACACACACACACACACACACACACACACACACACACACACATGCATACTCATACACTTACACACACACACAGAAAACATACACACACACACACACACACACACACACACACACACACACACACACACGCATACTCATACACTTACACACACACACAGAAGACACACTACTTGTATGCCTCCACCTGGTAAGGTGTTAAACAGCTGTGCCTCTATGAGAGCCTGGGGGATGTATCACATCGCCGTCCCTCTCTCTCTTCTCTTCCTCCCCTCCCCTGCAGTACGGCCCTCCTAGCTGTCAATCAAAGCTCTCTTATGATATGACTGCACACTACCTTCCCTTCCCTCTGGACTTTTCTGTGTGTGTGTGTGTGTGTGTGTGTGTGTGTGTGTGTGTGTGTGTGTGTGTGTGTGTGTGTGTGTGTGTGTGTGTGTGTGTGTGTGTGTGTGTGTGTGTGTGTGTGTGTGTGTGTGTGTGTGTGTTTCACTGAAAGACTCTCTGTGTGCACACTACCTTCCCTTCCCTCTGGACTTTTCTGTGTGTGTGTGTGTGTGTGTGCGTGCGTGTGTGTGTGTGTGTGTGTGTGTGTATGTGTGTATGTGTGTGTGTGTGCGTGTGTGTGCGTGTGTGTGTGTGTGTTTGTGTGTGTTTCACTGAAAGACTCTCTGTGTGTGTGTGTGTGTGTGTGTGTGTGTGTGTGTGTGTGTGTGTGTGTGTGTGTGTGTGTGTGTGTGTGTGTGTGTGTGTGTGTGTGTGTTTGACAGAAAAAAGAGTAAAACATTTCCCCACTGTTTGTTTTGAGTTTGTGCACAGTTTAGCATTCTTTGCTATTGTTAGGGTTAATATTACATGACGTGATGGTGATAGCTTTTTGGCACCACAAAGATATTAAGGTGTGTGTGTGCCTTTGTGTGTGTGTGTGTGTGTGTGTGTGTTTGACAGAAAGAGAGACAAAGATGTGTTGTCAGAAACCGTGTGTGTGTGCGTGTGTGTGTGTGTGTGTGTGTGTGTGTGTTTTTCTGTGTGTGTGCGTGGGTGCGTGCGTGCGTGTGTGTGCGTATGCGTGGGTATGCACGCGTGTGTGTGTAAGTGTGACTGACATGACGTGATGGTGATAGTTTTTTGGCACCAAATAGCTTGACTTTGTAGTTGCCTTTGTGTGTGTGTGTTTGACAGAAAGAGAGACAAAGATGTCTTGTGTTAAGTGTGTGTGTGTGCGTGTGCGTGTGTATGTGTGTGTGAGAGAGTGTGACAGAAAAAGACACATTCAGAAACTGTGTGTGTGCGTGCGGGCATGCGTGTGTGTGTGTGCTTGCGGGCCCACATCTGCACGTGTGTGTGGGTGTGGGTGTGGGTGTGGGTGTGGGAGGGTGTGTGTGGGTGTGGGAGGGTGTGCCCGCGCGCGCGCGCGGGTGTGTGTGTGTGTGTGTGTGTGTGTGTGTGTGTGTGTGTGTGTGTGTGCGCCCGTGCCCCCATGCTTACGTGTGTGTGTGTGTGTGTGCGTGTTACAGATGTTACAGTAGGAGAGGAAGCAGAGGTGTCTACAAGAAAAACACACATATTTGGACAAACAGGAGCACACAGAGACGCACGCACGCACGCACGCACGCACGCACACATCTCTGTGTGCTCCTGCTTGTCCAAATGTGTGTGTTTTTCTTGTCACCTCTGCTTCCTCCCCTACTGTAACATCTGCAGGTATCCCTGACCTTTCACCTCTTCCTCTATCTTTCTCTCTGTCACGTTTATGCACTTATTCTCTCGTTCACCTTCCACATTCACCCCCATTAATCTTCTCTTATGTCTGTTCTCTCTCTCTCTCTCTCTCTCTCTCTCTCTCTCTCTCTCTCTCTCTCTCTCTCTCTCTCTCTCTCTCTCTCTCTCTCTCTCTCTCTCTCTCTCCAAAATAGTATGATTAATGAATGAAAAATTACTTTTTCCCACAGGTTAAGGGTGTGTGTGTGTGTGTGTGTGTGTGTGTGTGTGTGTGTGTGTGTGTGTGTGTGTAAGAAGTGGTCATGTTTAAGTTCCCAGAGTATGACTGATAGGGCAGAGTCTCTGGAGAATGTGCTATGCAGGTGTTATGCGTGTATGTGTGTGTGTGCACATGTATGTGTTTGCATGTCTGTGTTTGCGTGTCTATGTGTTTGCAGATGAGTGAATGGATGTGAGAATGGCCATGCAGGGCTGGTTCAAGTCAATTTGGTGCCCTAGGCGAGCACCCCTCTTTAATTTTTGTCATTTGTCAACATGGTGTCATACTACATCTGATCAAGCGTAGTTGATCTTGTATGTGGGTGGTTGACGTTTAAGGGCGTGACGCCAAAAAAAAAAAAAGTTTTTCCGATTCCTGAAAAAAATGATGGAAAAAATTGGGGGAAAAAATGAAAAAAATTAAGCACTTAGTGGTCCGTGGAATTTCGCCTTATATTTGCCATTTTTGGGAAAATGTGTCCATCAACACATTGCATAGGCATGTCACACTGCAGGGAAATTAAGTCACACCACAAGAAATTCACTGCATTATGGCCATTTTACTCCTTTTGTATACATGACTGACATCTGAGCTCACGCTAACTTGATAATGATAGTGTGTTTAATCTTAATATGTGTTTTCATTTATAAAAAAAACCTTTTTTTCCTTCTATAAGAGCAGTCACACCACAGGACACCATAAAATGAACCTAAGCATTGTGTGACAGAAACATTGCAATATGAAGACATATTAAGAGGTTAATAGTCACCTTAAACTTCCACAGCACTCTCCAATAACTGAGGTACTGACTGGTTAGGAGCCAGTCTTTAAGACCCTTGTAGTTGGCCTTGCAGCTGCCCATTCAAAAACATTGACATACTGTACATGTCACCCCACAGGACGCAATTTGTGTTACGAAATTGAACTTGTAGTTAATATTACTGTCTAGACTTTTTTTCACATTCACATATCTTAATATAAAGTTAATGTTCATGCAATCATGCCAAATGCTTCATACATTATTCAAAATGTTGTTGGTTAATTTATATATATATTATATTCCAAGTTTCATCAATGTTACAGTCACACCGCAGGATATTTGACATATAAACCTTTACATAAATTTTAACAAAAATGTTTCTTCTCATCTAAGACTAATATGAAACATAATGTACCACATCTTCTTTCATTGACATTTGTTTTTTTTAAAAAACAATAACAGTTTTGTAGGTTTTTAACCAGTTACGAAAAAACAAGGCGTCACGTCTCCCACCCATGTACTTACATATGCATTGAGTTCTTATGAATAATCATTATCAATGTGAAGTTCAATGATGTATTTCACTATATTCTAATTCTGTGGGACTTGTTGCCCCCAAGACATTTGGTGCCCCAGGTGACTGCCTTGTCTGCCTATGCTTAGTGCTGCCCCTGTGGCCAGAACTAGCCTACTGTATGCCTTCTCATATACATGGGTTCTCATTTTTTGTTTCCCCCTGGCTGTGCGACCCTGGCTGCGCACAACTCAACCGCTGATTGTTAGAAACTGCTGTCGGTCAAAAAATTAGCTCACGTGGTTGGCTGCCAGTGTCTTGCCTCTCCTCACAACACCGTGTTCATAAACAAAAAAAAAACATGTATAACTCTACGTATGTAATTTCAGGGATGAGCAAGGGCCCGGGGGCCACATACGGCCCACCTCCTCACTCAGTGCGGCCATTAGATAAAACAAAATACAAATAGTGGCCAGATTTTTTTTAAACCGCTACTGAATAAATCCATTGTAATTCTACTGTTGGGCGATAGGGTACATCCCTAATATTTCCAAACAATATCGACAGTCAGTGAGCAACAACTCTGGAAGTTGCAGTCAGATCCCTGGTCATGTGTCTCTCTGATGGTGTCGATGAAAAAATATGGCCCTCCTGATCATGAAAGTTGCCCATCCGTGATGTATGTTTTTCTTTCACCATCAGAGATTAGAAGCAAAACGGTCTCTCATAGAAAACATATTAGACAACACATTACATAACATAAAACATTATAGAGAGGGTCCACACCTCTCTGAACATACAAAAAAAAGGATTCTTGGAACTTATGGTGGTGCTAAATATTCATTAAAACAGGATAAGAATGTGAAGGGGCAGCAGCATCCATTTTGATCATGAACACCGGAACCTGGAAGTTTGTCCTACTAAACAGAAGTTAAGCCTCAAACTTCTCTCAAACATAATTTATCAGGGGTGCACAGAACTGACAGGGGGAGCAGGCTTCAGTAATTGAGTTCAGATGCAGACTGACACCAATGCGGATTTCCGGTTGGCAAGAGCGAGAGACTTGGAATCTCATTTATTTTAAGAGTTGTAGCCTGTATGATAAACGGCTCGTAGTTACAGAGTCAATGAGGGTGCATGGATTGACTTTATTCATTCATTCGGTTTGTGTACACTAGGCTACACAAATTTAGATAACGGCTGAAAGAATTTCTCGTTGAATCTTTAAACATCGCTACAGAAATAAAAGAGAGGCACCTTCATTTATTTGAGTAGGCTGTTTTTGTAGGCCACTGCGTTTTTGCATGGCTCATGCTCTGCTGCTGTGTTATTGTATACTGTATGTTGGTGTTGTAGGCTATTCTGACCTACAAAGCAAAAAGGCAGTAACTGCATGGAGCTCCGTACTGAGTAAAATGACTTTAGAATCATCATGTTGTCTAGCCAAAGTAGTTTTAGGTAGATTATTGACATGTGAAAACTTTTTTTTTTAAATCACAGTTTTTGTTGATCAATCATTTTGTTTAACTTAGGCTATATTTTTATATACAGTATGTCATTATAGCCATAACAACCCACTTCAACAACCATGCAGTTAGGAGTACTTCATTTTGTCTTTGTAGGGTAGTATTGTGTTGTGCATTTGTATATGGCTCGTGCTCAGCTGGTATATTTTTAAGTATATACTGTATGGTAGGTGTAAATATTGTCCCTTTGTGTTCCAGTCTTGCTTTGATAATGTGATACTATGTTGCAGCCAGAGAGAGTGAATAAGATGCATTATGCACTAACATACTCTTAGACTCTCTGTTATAGCTCTGTGCATCTGTCTGGTTGTCGTGGCTGCAACTTGGCTGAACATCTCTGAGACCCACTTCCTCCCTGGAGGAGACCAATAAGGAAGCTAGCCTAACCTACATCTACACTGGAGGAGACCAATAAGGAAGCTAGCCTAACCTACATCTACACGCCCTTCCAAGGAGGTGAGAGGGGTATTGACACATTTTTGGCTGGAGTTGGACTTAAAAAAAATAAATGAAAAAAAGCACGCACAAAACAATAGCAATTCACTGTAATGCAATACGAGGCAAAAGTGTACCTTTTATAATACGTAGAATAAAATACATTGCAAGTCAACACAATGCAGTGTAATGCAACGTCGTGCAATACAAGGCAATACAATACAGTGCAATGTAATATTAATAATACAACTGTATTAATCCCCTTCGGATGTCTGCTTGAGGAAATTGCCAAGTCACTGAGTGAACACGTGACCAAAATCTATCTGCTTAGTCCAGCTTTTTTTCATTGCTCATGCTGATAATTTTGTTTTCCAATGTGTAGCCTATTTGCTGCTTGTCAGCTTTCTAAGACAAATCCCTGCCATTAAAAAAGTCAGCCATTGTGTTAATGATTTACTGTAACCGATTGACTGAGCGAACTGACTCACCCGTTTCATTGCATTACCAGAGTTGCCAAAAGTTATTTACAAAAAACTCCAAGTGCTTTCAGTTTTAATAGGCCTAACGGGTAGTAGTTGAACACTGTACTAACACGTTGGAGAGCTGTCATTCAAGCAGCTAATTCTCTGGCTGGCTGAGTCAGCCGACTATCTCCTGTCATGTGTGTGGCTGGCCCAGACCTCTTGCCAATAGATGCACACTTTACTGCCCCTGAGAGAGAAGCAGAGCACAGAACAGAGTCTCTCTCTCTCTCTCTCTCTCTCTCTCTCTCTCTCTCTCTCTCTCTCTCTCTCTCTCTCTCTCTCTCTCTCTCTCTCTCTCTCTCTCTCATTGTACTGCCCACAAGATTAGCAGTATTAGAGCAGAGGTGCAGGCCAAGGACAGTGATAAACACCACATTAGTGGGTGCAATTCAATTTGCGTTCTTTACCCCTCACGCACGTAACACCTACAGATGGACGCACACACACACACACACACACACACATAAACACAAACACACACCACAGCTGAGCACAGCACAGTAACCCACATGCACATGCATTGCGTACACACACACACACACACACACACACACACACACACACACACACACACACACACACACACACACACACACACACACACACACACATGCAAGTATACACATACATGCACTTAACTAAGCACAGTCACTGACGCATACTGTACACATGCACATGCATGCACTCACTTTTACTCACACACGCGCACGCATGTACCCATCCGCACACACACGGACACGCACATTCTGCAACACTCCCTCAGATCAATTATGAAAACGCATTATTGAATTCTGAATACCCTGGGGGTGTTCTAATTTGCCCCTCATTGTCATACTACATTCTGCCTGCCTGTCTGTCTGTCTGTCTGTCTGCCTACACCGTTTCTTTTGTCCTGTGCCAATCCTCCACTCCGTAGAGTTGTAGAGTCTACTGTGCTGCCACTGTGGGAGATGCAGGACCAGATCCAGAGCCAGAGAGATAAACTCGTGAGTGCAATTCCATATTGCATTTTTCACCCTCCACATACGCACACGCACACGCACACACACAGATGAATGCACTGTGCACACACACACAAGTATGCTCTCTCTCTCTCTCTCTCACGCACACACACGCACGCACACACACACACACACACACACACACACACACACACACACACACACACACACACACATGCATGCAAGTATGCATGCATATAAAGTATAAACACAGTCACTGACGCAATGACGCATACATATACGCATGCATGCATGCAAGCGTACATGCACACACGCATGCATGCACACACACACACACACACACACACACACACACACACACACACACACACACACACACACACACACACACACACACACACACACACACACATTCTGAAGCACTCCCTCAGATCAATTATGAAAACGCATTATTGAACTCTGAATACCCTGGGGGTGTTTAATTTGCCCCTCATTGTCATAGTTGCAGTCGGCCCATTTTTTTTATAGCTGCCCACACCGTTTATTCTGTACACACTACAATGCACAGTATACAATGACACCATTCTGGTCAAAATGAAACATTGTACTCCAAACTACAAGAAATGCACTCAAGGATTCAAGATTATTTGACTATGTTACACCCTATTTTCATTTTAAGTCTTTCTGCATTGTTTTTGGAGTTAGAAACTGGAATGTTTCGCCCAGTCTGGCAATTCAATTTGCGGTCACTAGGGCCGTCTAGATTTGTAGGCTAGCAATGGTGAACACTCTTTAACCCATTGTGTCCTGGAGACACTATATGCTCCAATCGGGTTCTTGAGATTTTTGCGTTTTTTAATAAAAATGTGGGTATGTCAGAGCTGAATGAACACTTTCCAAGGCAAAACGAGGGTCCTAGCTTTTAAATGTAACTCATTTCATGTTTGTATGTGCTTCAGAGGCTGAGATATTTAGAATTTAATAGGCAGAGGGCATCCTTTCCCAAAAAGGGCTTCGGACAAAATGGGTTAAAAAGGTAATGGTTCCAGTTTGTGATCCTGCCTACACCTTTTATTCTGTACACACTACAATACACAGTACAGTACAGTGGCCCCACTCTGGGCAGAATGAAGCATTGTACTCCAAACCCAGAAACTATCCTACTCTACAACATCAGGTCCATAAATCAAAGTTCTGCAAGAGGGTAGGCCTACTGTCGGCAGTGCATCTACCACAACACGAGATGTCTGTGGTGTGATACATGATGTGTGTTTTCTGTGTTGTGGATTTTTATGGGGAGACTTTTGACCAAAACAATAGACAGGGGAAAGGCTGCAAACCAAGACAAATACTCCATACAGGTCCATGAATCAGAGTTTTTTTTAAGCGAGCGTGCTGTCAAAAAAACGCTTGGTAACACTTTATTTTAGGGACACATCTATTAGCACTAATACATAAAATATTAATGCATGTGTAAGTAACTTGTATGGCATGTACTAAGCAAAATAAGACAGTTGTTAAGCATGTATTCACAAATGTCTTGTTCATGCACAATAAGGGATTTATTACCAATATAACCTTAGTAAGGACCTAGTAGACCTAGATTTCTATTTATGTGTAAGCAGTAAGGGCCAGAATACAATGTGTATAAGCTCCTGGTACACTGTGTGAACAAACCCTGAACAGTGTGAAAACAGATGTGGAATAAGGGTCCCTATTCTAAAGTGATGCATTGCTCAGCCCAGATGGCTTAGGGCCCCCGCACTCCCCCAAGACCCCCCCCCTCCCCCCCCCCCCCCCCCCCCGGGGAAACAAAGTGTAAGAACATTTCAGATTCCACACTAGTCTCAGTAGATATGAAGATCTCATGTATTCTACTCATTATGTCAATGAGTAATTGGAAGCATTATATAGCAAGGATTGGACGTAAAGTTATCAATGACGGTGGGTGGTGAGATGTCATTTTTTCATACACCAATTCGTTTTAATTGTAAAAACCCTGCAATAAATGCAGAATATAATGATGAGTAATAGTTTGGAAGCGAAACTAAGCTATTCCTTTCTGATAAATAAGTTAATGTTTGAGAAACGTAGCTACAAGAAGTGCAGTGCATGATGGGTACGCCCTTAGTCAGAAATGCAATGCATGGCCAATGCAGCAATGATGATATCTCTGTTGTTACGTACATGGCAAATTGTTTGGATAGCAACTAAATTTCACAAGTGAGGGGAGGAGCTAAGGACGTAGGCTCAGAGCTGGGTAGGTTGTCTGTTGGCCTAGATTGCGTACCCATCATGCACTGCACTTCTTGAAGCTAATGTTCTCAAACATTCACTTAATTATCACAAAAGAGTAGTTTAGTTTTGCTTCAAAACTATTATTCTAATGTTCTGCATTTATTTTGGGTTTTTTTACAATTAAAACTCAGTGGTACATGAAAAAAAAATTACATCTCACCAACCCACCGCCATTGACAAGTGTACGTTCAATCCTTGCTATATATAGGCTCTTCTTACCTCCTTCCCATTGATATGAACAAGAGAAAACTAGATGACTCTTGGGTAAGTATTAATTATTTGATATACCCGTACACTTTGTAAATCGGGGGGGGCTAGGTAGTGCAGGCCTGGGTGGTGTGGGGGCCCTAGGACTTTGGTAGTGCAGAGGCCCTGAGCCATCTGTGCTGACCAATGCATCACTTTAGAATAGGGACCCTTATTCTGCATCTGTTTTCACACTGTTCAGGGTTTGTTCACACAGTGTGTCGGGAGCTTATACACATTGTATTCTGCCACTTACTACTTACTAATAAATAGAAATATAGGCTTACTGGTCATTACTAAGGTTATATTAGTAATAAATCCCTAATTGGGCATGAACAAGACATTTGTGAATACATGCTTAACAACTGTCTTATTTTGCTTAGTACATGCCTTACAAGTTACTTACAGGCATTAATATTGTATGTATTAGTGCTAATAGATGTGTCCCTAAAATAAAGTGTTACCAAACGCTTTTCTGCAGTTGCAGTACATTCAGCAGAACTGGAGATTTGTACTATGATCAAGGTTGTCGTACAGGTGGGGTTAAAGTGTTACTGAGTCACCAGGGCCCCATGTATATAGGGGGCCCACACAGTGTCTGATTTATGTATAGACATATGGCTGGGGTGGCCCATTGGAGTTGATTGTACAGAAGGCCCACCATTTTCTGCTACGCTCCTGGCTATGATGCATGTTGTCTGTTGTGGGTTGATGGTGGATTGTAAAAAAAAGAAGAAATGGTGTTAAAATGAAGGCTGAGACGGCAATAGTTATAGATGGTTCAGGGCAAAGTCAGTGCAGTGAAGGAGAACTCCCACCTGACCCATAAGGCAGTGGTCCCCAAACTGTGGGTCGGGACCCCTAACAGGGTCGTGGTGGTCCTGCAGGGGGGTCGGGATGGAAGGGAATGCTTGCATAAGACCTAGATAATTACATACAGTATACGTACAGTACATGTCTATTTATCATTTTTCATATTTGTCATGCGACATTTAGCAACGCAATTTTTTTTTTTTTGCATTTCTAATATGATGTGGGAGAAAGGTCACGGATAATATCGGTATATCCAACAGGGGGAGTTGACGAAGGGGGACAAAGGGGTCAGTTGCCTGGGCCCATGGAGAGATGGGGCCCAGAATTGGGTTTTCATTACATTGTATGTATTGGATGGGGGGGTCCTTTCAGATGACTTCGCCCTGGGCCCAGCAAAAGCTGTCAGCGGCCCTGGCCCTAGCGGAAAAGGTTTGGGAACCATCATGACATGTAAGGTAACTGAGTTCTCCTGAGGGATTGCAAACTGGCGTAGTGTGAAAGTACTGTATGGCTGTGGGGAGAGAGGAGAGGACTGAGGAGAGTTGATAGAAGGTTAGGAGAAGAGAAGAGAGGAGGGGAGGGAGTGGCAGAGAGCCCGAGCGAGTACACACACACACACACACACACACACACACACACACACACACACACACACACACACACACACACACACACACACACACACACACACACACACACACACACACACACACACACACACACACACACACACACACACACACACACAC
Organism: Engraulis encrasicolus; assembly: GCF_034702125.1. Lineage (NCBI taxonomy): Eukaryota > Metazoa > Chordata > Actinopteri > Clupeiformes > Engraulidae > Engraulis > Engraulis encrasicolus. Next base: position 41,481,511 of record NC_085857.1, on the reverse strand, counting down.
ATTGTGGAATACATGGAGTTCGCAAACATATACAGAACACAGCTACACACTCAACAACAGTGCTAGAAGACCCCCGCACCCCCACCCCACCCCACACACACACACACGCACACACACACACACACACACTAGGCAGCTGCGTTGTTGCCACTGACATGAGAAGAGTAAATCCCCCTCATGATGTCCCGCACTGTACTGTACACTGATGGACGTCCGCCCAGCCCATGAATATTTCACCAACAAGCTGACAAGCGGTGACGCCGAATCAAGTGTGCAACTCGACATGAACTGTGCGAGTACAACACAACATACATTAAAGGATAAGTTCAGCCAATTTCAACATGCCGTTGTGATGCTCACACTACCCTGGACTTGTCAGTACCTGAGATTTTTTTCCCCCTCCTTTTCCAAGATCCTGGTCATTGTAATGGGGGCAGGTGTTTGTTTACATTTTTAAAAAAAAACATCTTTATTTATTCCCAAAAACATCCAAAAGGTTATGCAACATCAGCAGACAACTAGCAAACAGATATGCCTTTTGGGAAAATATTTGGAGTAGGCTTATGTTAAGAAAGTTTTTAATGTTCTGCAAAATCTGCCCCCATTAGAATAGCTCAGATCTCGGGAAGGACTGAGCCGAAAAATGCAGTCACGAGTGCTGACAACTCAAGGGTAGTGTGAGCAATACAACTGCATGTTGAAATTGGCAGAACTCACTCTGATTTATGTGTTTAACAACTCCAAACTAAAAGTTGAATGTCTGTCACATATTGTATCCCCCCCCAATTTTTCTATATTAAATCCTTCTACTGTAATGAGCCTATAAATAATTTGAATAGTTCATCACTGGAATTGTGAAGATTTGAGGATTTGTTAAAAACGGTGTTATCTGCACAAAGTGTAGTAGACATGGACAGTTTTCTACTTATTCAAACGTTTTTATTACAACGTAACTGGACTGTTTTGTTAGCTTGAAGATGTTGTAGTCGTTCTCTAACAAACTGCTACACTTCAAATTCAAAAGAAGTCCTGTTGCTTACAAAAAAAACTCTTCTAAGATGACCTAAATGAATCGTCACAGAGAGTCTACCTTAGTTTACGTAAGTCTTTTCATGCGTAAGAGCGGCGTATGATGAAGACGTCGGGGTAGAGAACAGAAAGCAGACAAGGTTCCCCTAAAAGATCAATTTATAGGCCAGGGGGGACAAGTGTCGTAAGTCGTCCACAGGCGTTATCAACAGAACTTTCCATTGGCAGACAAGTTGAGACAACCATTTGGATGTGCATTACTCATGGATCTAAGGCTGTCTAAGTCCTTGGTCACATCACAGCCTGGCCAAAAAAAGTCGACACCAAGAAAAAGGTCACACACACTAGTGTGCTGTTGGACCACCTTTAAGTTTTAAAGGAATAGTCCACCTTTTTCCACATATTTGCATTATTTCCAAGTATTGCACATGAATGTGTGTACTGTATAATTTTCTTCTCAGCGTGTTCAGTGCTTAGAATTATTAGCATACTGTAGCTTTGCATAATCACTGGAAGTAATTGGAGCCATTAGCATCAAGCCACAGGTGATCATTGAATGGAATTAAAAAGCCGTTCTGCACTCTGGTGGATTTTACATTCTTTTTAAAGTGGTGCCGTACATTCGATAATGTTGTATTTGGTACCATAGACTCCAAGTGCCACACTTAATATGGCCATACTGTTAAACTATGCAATGCAAACACATCGCATTCTCATATTTTACCAGGGCTTAACTACATGTTTAAAATATCCTGAAATGAGGTGGGCTGTTGTTTTAATTACAGTGAACCTTTGGTGTTGCATTGTTTCAATACACTTCTGCAATGTCTGGAATCATTTCCATCTATGTTGCATTAAGCTTTCACCAACATCATGTATTGATGATGGTAGAGTCTGAAGAAGCCTTTACAGAAGATTCAGACTCGATCATCAGTACAAGATCTTGTTGAAAACCTATTGTAACACTACGTAGATGGAAATACCCTGTAAATCCAGACATTGCAGAAGTGTATTGAAACTACGCAACCCCAGGCCCTGCCGTGGTCAAATGGTAGGGCACTCGTCTACCATGTGGCTGACCCGGGTTCGATTCCCGGCCCGGGTCCTTTTGCCATCCCTTCCCGTCTCTCTCTCTCCCCACTCGCTTCCTGTCACCACCTTCACGGTCCTATCATAAATAAACTAAAAAAGACCAAAAATAATAAATAAAAAAGAAACAATGCATCTCCATATATGTCATGTTGTGCGTGACCTTTATTGGTGGTGACTTTGTTTTTGGCCACGCTGTGTATATGAAAACATTTCAAAAATCGCCATGGAATATGGAATTAATTTTAAGTAGCATATACTTCTCCTCAATTAATATCTTTCTATCTCTGTCTCTCTCTGTCTCTCTCTCTCTCTCTCTCTCTCTCTCTCTCGCTCTCTCTCTCTCTCTCTCTCTCTCTCTCTCTCTCTCTCTCTCTCTCTCTCTCTCTCTCTCACACACACACACACACACACACACACACACACACACACACACACACACACACACACAGCTGTTATCTAGGTGAGATACATAGAGTGTACCGTAGCAGGCTCCCAGGAGGGCAGATGCCGATGCCGTTACTACCGGGAGGCAGAGCTGGTAATGAGCTTTTGTAAAACCGTATTTTCATGGAGTCTTACATTAATATCCCAATGATGGAACCCATTAGCATAGAGGCTAATCTCACGCTCCCTTTCGCTCTAGGCCACCCTGCTCTCTCTCTCTCTCTTTCCTTCCTTCTTTCTCTCTATCCTCTCTGCCTCTGTCTCTCTCTCTTCCTTTCTTTCTTTCTTTCTTTCTTTCTTTCTCCTCTCTGTCATTCTCTCTCTCTCTGTCCCGCTCCTCCTGTCTCTCTCTACCTACACACATTTCTGTGTCTGTCTGTCTGTCTGTCTGTCTGTCTGTCTGTCTGTCTGTCTGTCTGTCTCTCTCTCTCTCTCTCTCTCTCTCTCTCTCTCTCTCTCTCTCCTCCTCCTCCTCTCCCCCCTCCTCTACGCCTGTCTCTATGGACTGTGGAGGTATTAATGATATTTCTATTCTTTGGCAGCGTGATGGACTGCCGCTCTTAATTTAGCCACGCCGGAGACGAAAAGAGAGGAGCTGAAGGGGGTAGGGGAGAAGAGGAGAGGAGCGGAGAGGAGAGGAGCTGAGCAAAGCTGGAGAGGGGAGGTTTATCAAGAGACGCTGATTCATGATGGGGACATCTGGAGAGAGAGAGGAGAGAGCGAGGGAGGGGGAGTGAAGTGAAGTGAAGTGGAGTGTTTGGAAGTCTGCTGTGGTGAAGTCACGGTATTGGTGGTGGTGGTGGTGTAATGAATTGGTGTTGTGCTGGTGGTTTTGTAGTGGGGTGTGTGTGGCTGTATGATGAGTGGCCATGAGATACAGTTTGGGAGATTATAGTGGTGGACAAGAGGCTCCATCTTGGTTTGGGTGGTTTAGTGGGCCTTAAAGTGATAGGCCTACTGTCCCATTTTTGGAAATAAGCTTATTTTACACCTCCCCTTGTGTTAAATAATAGGGTTTTTCTCTTATACTTTCAAGTCAACCATTCTCTGGGTATGGCAATGCAAATTTTACCTCCAAGCTAGCAGTTAACATTGAGTGCTATCAGACCAGTTAGCCGCCAGCTGGTCTCATAGGACTCAATGTTAACTGCTAGCATGGTGGTAAAATTTGCACTGCCATACCCAGAGAACGGTTGAAAGTACAGGAGAACGGTAAAACCCTATTATTTAACTCAAGGGGAGGTGTAAAATAAACTAATTTCCAAAAATGGGAGAGTATCACTTTAAGGCAGGCTCAAACTACACGACTCACGATTTTGTGTCCAATTTTGATTGACAACTATCAATCTTATCCCTGATCGTAACCATCTGAGACAATGCCCGACGATCTATTTCCAGCCACTAATATCAAACAATGTTTGTTTTCTAAGATATTTTAAAAAAATTCTATCTTAGAACGTTGCACACAATGTGGAAATCTTGCCCGACAATTGCTTGTGATTGTCTGACTCCTAGGGGGTAACGTTCCACCAAATGTCGCAAGGGGGGTTCTCAGCCGAGATTTGGGCCGATAGTCGTGTACCGTCGTTTGAGCCTAGCTAAAGGGCGGCTGGCTTTGGTGTGGAGTTGAGTCGTCTGGTGATGGTGTTGTTGGTGTACTAATGTGGTGGCCAGTGGCAGGGCAGGACTGGCCATCTGGCATAGCGGGCATTTCCCGGTGGGCCCTGCACCCTTATGGGCCCCTGTTTTAAAAAATGTAAAAAAAAAACGCAGTCAGTTCTGTGCCACTAATTATGAGGGGCCCCTTTAACACTAGAACTACCACGGAGGGGTCAATTGACCTTTTTACCTAAAAGCCCCACAAGAGGGTCATTTGACCCTTTGGACCCCCTGCGGACACTCCTTTTGTTGTGGAAATGTGGCTGTTAGCAGCTCACAGCTGTCACTTGAGACACAGAGTGTGTGTGTGTGTGTGTGTGTGTGTGTGTGTGTGTGTGTGTGTGTGTGTGTGTGTGTGTGTGTGTGTGTGTGTGTGTGTGTGTGTGTGTGTGTGTGTGTGTGTGTGTGTGCGTGTGTGCGTGCGTGTGTGGATCATTTCCAATGCCTGTTGAGTGCTGTATCTCTGCATCTTCGTTCCTTGGAGGGGAGCTTCTTTCACCACAAAATTCTTGAGGGAAGTGAAGCAGTAGTCCACATGCACTGGTATTTATTCATCTAACAATTGCCATGTTGCATTCACATGAGTCGTTATGGTCACATGGCATGGGAGATTCACATGTTACAGTTTTTCTCGATTGGTTTGGCTAAATTCTCGAAACTGAGATGACATTCTCAAAACAACACGGACAAATCCCCAAACCAACTTGCAATTTGCCAAAACAGAATGGCATTTTTCATTGCTTTCATCAGATATCAAATGCTTTGTACATGTCTCAAATATTTAGTACATCTCTGCAGATGGATATGTACAAATACCCTTCAGTTGACACATTCAGCATACATTTAGCACATTTTCCAAACAAATTGACCTTGCTTATCTAAACGAATTAGACAATTCTCAGTCTAATGGTTGCCCTCTTCAAAACACATCAGCATTATTTCATTGTGTAAGTCATCATATGCAAAGTGGTCTGCGCAATTCCAAAACAGTCAAGGACATCATATTTTAAGAATTTCATTACATAGTAAATTCATGACAGTGTTCTACAGGTCAGATGGTATTTTAACTTTACTAGTTAGTAGGAAATATTTTTACAACCGTGTATACTACAGTTTCCTCTGTTATTTGGCTAATTTCATGAAATGTTTTCAAGCAACATTCTGTTTTGAACAATTGCTAGTTGCTTTGGCATTTGTCCATGTTATCTCTGTTTTGAGAAATGAGCCAAACCCATGAGAAACCTGTGATATATGAATTTACAGTAAAGAAAGTTACTGATAAATGTCCTTGGTAAATTATCTGTGTTGTCAAACTTCAATGGTTTCACTCACTTTTTCATTTTTATACACAGTCGAAATCTGTTAGCTGAACGTAGATAAAACACCTGACCCTTTTGACTGGCAGTGCTTACACAATGGCAAAGGGACAATGTATTTTGGGGGTACTGATGATATAGTAGAGTAGAGTAGAGTAACTTTATTGATCCCCAGGGGGAAATTCAGGTATANAGTAGCTTACATAAATACACAAATACACAAAAGCCCACATGGACATTTCAAGACAAAAATAAACACAGGAATAGTCATCAGGGTGGGGAAAATACAATAAAATAATAGAGATAAATGTAGAAAAAGGTAATTGTGCAAAAAGACATTCTGTGAGTTGGGATAGACCAAAGCAGAAAAAAACATACTCTGTCAGTTAAGGTAGACAACAAGTGTTGATGGATACATCTATGATATAGTATAGTATGTAGAAGTAGGCAGTGTACAGAGTATGATAGGGGTTGAACATTCTTACAATGTCACAGTAAAGTACAGGTAAGTGTTTTAGGCAAGCACACACACACACACACACACACACACACACACACACACACACACACACACACACACACACACACACACACACACACACACACACACACACACACACACACACACACACACACACACACACACACACACACACACACACACAAAGAGGTTCCCCAGTAACTGGGCCAGCTCCGACAGATCACAGTCAAGCATGATGTGGGGAAGAAATTTAGTTTTGACACATGGGTAAACTGTTTTTGGGGTGATATGAGCGAGTGATGAGGATCCATGTAGTTATGCTGAACCATCCAGTTTATTTTGACAGAAGGACTAAATGAATGCAAATGAGCCAAAGCAATTGAGAAGGATCTATGCCATTTTGATGGAACTGACTATTTATATGTGAGACGGTTTAGTGCTGATGCAAGAATGAGGTGTTTTGGGAGGTATATGACATTTTGCTAGTTATCTGAACTGTTGTGCAGAAGTGGCCAAATGACCCAATGGTTATAGGAATGTCATCTCAGTTTCAAGAAATGAGCCAAACCAATCGAGAAAAACTGTAATTCAACCATTATCTGGTTGCAGTCATATGATTCGCCATGATCACATGGGACATTCACACGTTCATTGATGACTTATATGAAGAAAATGTGCTGACATGTTTTCAGGACAACCATTACACTGAGAATCAACCAATTGGGATAGATCAGCAAGGTACATTCATTTGAAAATTCTACTAAATGTAAGCTGATTGTGTTAACTGTAGGATACTTGTACATAGCCATTTGCAAGGATGTACTAAATGATTGAGACGTGTACAAAAGCATTTGAAATTTGATGAAAGCAATGATAAATGCCATTCTGTTGTGAGGAACTGCAAATTAGTTTTGGGATTTGTCCATGTTTTGAGAATGACATCTCAGTTTCAAGAAATGAGCCAAACCAATGGTGAAAAACTGTAACACACTGTCCGCCAAACTGTGCGTCTTTGCTGCCGATATCTTCATGCAAGTTGCTATTTACCTGTGGTGATTTTGGAGGCTGACAGCCCTTGGGAAGAAGCTGTCTGTCCCTGTTTGTCTTGGCTGTTAGCACTGTAAGGTGTGACCACCTCACCCCTCACCCCACACACGGCCCCTAACAGCCTCATTACCATAACAAAATGAGTGATTAGTGTATTAGGTAAAAGCCGCCGGTGTTCTGTCGAGATGTGTTGCCTCGTCGAGATGAGCGACCGGTCGCCCTATTCGATAGTGGTGTTCTATCGATTTGCGATGCCTCATCTAAATGAGCGACCTTGACTTTCCGCGGAAGGCGTTTCAATCGGTCCACGTTGGACTGTTTTAATAACCATTACTTTGTTTATTTCACGGACAGGGGTGTGCAATCGTTCGAGCGGAGTTTAATAAGAACATGCGGCTGCTGACAACCGTGAGCCTGGTTTGAGCAAGTTAAGAAACGTGCCATATGAAAGAGACTGAGCTGAGTTTGCGCAAATACTGGAGAAAGTGTTTGGGATCAGGGCCTGGCTAAGGGTTGTTTAATGCAGTCATTTTCGTTGGTTTGGTTTCAATGCGACGTGGGCTCGCAAGGCAAATTGCTACATGAAATCATGTGCTATGGGGATAAACAATTTAGATATTCCCAGATAGCAGATAGCGTGGCTTTGTTTTGGCAGATGTCTGTCTTTTAATGACCGGAATCATATTTTCATAACATCCCCACCAGTGCATTTCTTATTACCATGTTGAGGCATTTTACAATGCAGTCGATTCAAATTCTTGAGTGAAAAGGGTGGAGGGAGCATTTTGACAGCTCAATCAGAGGTGGCGATTTTTTCCATTTTGCAATGAGAACGCCTCCCATAGCCTACATAAATAGTCTTTTCTGATCGATGTTACAATGTTCGAGGCTGAGTGTGTGAGCGATTACGGTTAGGCAACAAAGTAGCAACTGTACGAGGCCACGCTATTTCGCAGATTTTCCAATGATCTGCTGGATGATCCACGCTATTTCCCCCCAGGGGATATATACCTGTATATCGTAACTTTCAGTCCATGACAGTCGGTGGGCAGGCTGTAGACTATTAATATGGATGACTGGTGGTAACCTCAGGAGGACATAGGACAGTTTGAGTCACTAAAGTTGACAGTCCCAGGGGATCCTATCGTAACTTGCGCTACAGTTTGAGTCACTAAAGTTGACAGTCTCAGGGGATCATATCGTAACTTGCGCTACAGTGTTTGAGTCACTAAAGTTGACAGTCTCAGGGGATCCTATCGTAACTTGCGGTCTCACAATTCGATGGGCAATCACCCGCGAAAACCACCGCGAGGGTGTGCGCATGCGTGCGCATGCTCAGTAGCGAAGAGAATCACATCTCGATGGGTCGCTCATATAGACAGGACACCGGGTCAAATGACCCCTCTCTGGTACTTCTAGGTAGGCAGAAAAATCCTGGTAGTGCTAGTGTAAAGCCAAAAGTACCTGGGCCCTATTTCTCTCCCACTCCAGCCCTGACCAGTGGTCTGCCAATGATGATACTGTGGTTGAAGCTGGGAATTAGAAAAGGGGACGAAGAAGACAGACTGTTGGGGGGGTTGGGTCTGGAGTGGTGTTGAGTAGCACTGTTGGTGGTCTTGGTTGTGTATTTTGTATTTAGGGGGGTTGCCCTGGGCCGAAATAGAGTTGTCAGTGGATGCTGGTGGTAATCTGACTTGTGTGGTTAACACGGCCCCCGTCATAAATTAGCTGGTACCAAAATGGCAATGAGCAAGTGAGAATGTATTACTGAAAGCCCTGTGCACTGGCCCTGGGGATGTGGTAACAAAATGACACTGACAGCGTCTTAATTCCGACCCAAGACTGAATCTATCTGACCAGTAGAGTATGTTATCAATACCACATCTTATATTATGACATTTCTCCAATTATGTTGATTTTGTCCTCCTTTAACTGGGGTCCTCTAACTAGGTTGTGGCCCCAGGCTGCAGCCATATCTAGCATGTGAGGTAGCCTTTTAGTGCAAGCGGAGTTGCCGGCGGGACTATTCATTAGTTGCTGAAAATACTCAACTACATCATAACAACTCTTAAAATGACGGTCAGACTTAGCTCCAGTTGTGGCTGTTGATATGGTCTGCCAAAGATTCCAAGGCACACTGCTGGTGAAGTTAAAAAGCCTTTAATTAAATGGGCTGACGTGTTGCGACTACTGTCTTCTTCAGAGCCTCATCATAACAACATTGCTATGACATTACCGAGAGATATAAATAACAGATTAAGACATAGCCATTACAATTTTCATGACTGTGAGGTTATAACATAGGCTCTGCACTAAGGGGTTAATACGTCCCTGGATGTGGTGGTGGTAATATGGTGGGAGCTGTGGGACTGTGGAGCTGAGGGAGAGGGAAGAGGGGAGGGGTTGGCTTGGCTGTAAGAACCATACCTGTCAACTTTGAGCTCCCAAAATCCGGGAAAATTCCCATATTTTAAGCCAAAATCCGGGAAATGTTCTAAAGGCCAAATTCTGACAGTCAACGGGATGACAGAGACGGATCAGACAGTGCGTTC
>NC_085857.1:41449391-41466891 GCF_034702125.1 Engraulis encrasicolus | reverse complement strand
GATTGGTTGTTTGCCATCCAATTGCGTGGCGTTGAGTGTATTATGTATTAATAACAGATGCGGAGGCACAGGTACTGTTTAAGACGAAACTTTAGTTATCTCTGCCATTTACGCTTACACCACGCATGCGCACACACATCCCTCACACATTGAACAGTGACTTCATAATAAAAGTACTCTTACTGGTGCATTAACATACACAACATTTCCCCCTCCCCTCCAAGAACCATCCTTCTGAACAAACTCAATGCATAGCTGCATAACACACTTGCCCTAGGCATAAACTGAAATTTAAATCAAAACTCTGTCACAAAGTCATCAAAGTGTGAGGGGCGGACCCTGGCACGAGCAGGGCGGCCTTCCCCATTCGCTGGTTGCGGCTCCTCGGCTGCACTCAGACCCAACCTTGGGGCAGGCCCCAGCTCTGGGACCCAGGGGATGTCAGGACCCAACTCTGGCTGTGCATCAGGCACCACTTGTGGACGCTGAGGCACTGGTGGCTGTAGGTCTTGAGTAGCGAATGTCCCTTGTGCTAGATCAGGTAGCCGTGCAGAACAGGCCGATGCCTGTGAAGCCACCATTCCCTCCCCTGGACGCTGCACTTTCCTCAGCCGTTTAGCATGCCAGCGTGATCCGTCGGTAAGTTGGAATGTAGATGGCCCCAGCTGCCGTTGGACCTGACAGGGTCGACTCCAGAATGAAGCCATCTTGTTGTTCCGATGGGGTCTGCGAGCTCTGACCCAGTCACCTGTTGTGATGTTAGTGTCCTTGGCCCTGTGTTTCTTGTTGAAGTACTGTTGCATCTTTTGCTGGTGTCTGTGCACCGACTTTTCCACTTGCTCTTTGTCATGACCCTTTGCAGATGCCGCCACGCCTTGTGCCTTGAGCCTGTCCAACGGCAGCTCCATTTCCCGGCCCAGCATCAGAAACGCTGGAGACGCTCCAGTGGTAGTGTGTTGACTCGCTCTGTAGTGCATCAGGGTCTGGTTAAGAGCGGTCTGAAATGCACATCCTTGAGCCAAGTGTGCACGAATGCCGTTCTTCAGGCTTTGATTAAAGCGCTCCACCCCGCCGTTTGCTTGTGGGTTGTAAAACGCTGTGCGAATGTGCTTGATACCCCTATCCCTGAGAAACTGGGAAAAGTCTGCCGAGGTAAATTGGGGCCCGTTATCTGTCGTGATGGCGCGGGGCATACCCCAGCGCGCGAACAGTGTGCTTAAGATGTCTGTGACGGTCTGTGTTGTGACAGTCCCAGCCGGGACCACTTCAGGCCACTTTGAATGTAGGTCGTACAACACCACCAGAAAGCGCTGATGGTGAGGTATTCCACGGCCGTGGACCTCTCCGCAGATGTCGAGCTGGAGGTGCTCCCATGGACGAGACGGCCATGGGACAGGCTGTAGGGGCGTTGGTGCTGGAGATCCCGTCTTCCCACTCAGGAGGCATGGTTCACAGTCCTTGCAAAGTGCTTCGATTTCGCGGTCAATGCCTGGCCACCAGATGAGATCTCGGCACCGCTGTTTCAGTTTGACGATGCCGAGGTGCCCTTCGTGCGCCATTGACAGGACGCGGGCCTGCAGGCTACTTGGCACCACTGTGCAAAGACCTCTGGAGATGCACACTTCACCCCAGCATGAGAGTTCATCTCGTAGTTGTGAGAATGGCACGAGCTCTTGAGGCACCTTCTTAGGCCATCCGCAGCGAATGTATGTTCGTAGAGTGGTCAGTGTGTCGTCACGCTCTGATTCTTGTTTCAGCTCCTCCAAGGACACAGCTGGTTGCAATGGTGTGTGTAGCATCTGGATGAGTTCAGGCTCTGTGTCATCCTCGGGAAAGACGGCTGGTGCTGCGTTATCAATGGAACGGGAGAGGAGGTCGGCGACTACGTTGTGTCTCCCTGGGGTGAATTTCAGCTCGTAGTCGTACTGTCTCAGCCGTTCTCCCCATCTGTAGAGGCGTAGCGGTTTGTGGCCTGTGCCTGAAGCTGACAGTAGTGTAGTCAGGGCTTGATGGTCAGTTCTGATGGTGAAGTGCCGGCCATACAGGTAGAGGTGCCATCTCTCTGAAGCCCAAACACAAGCAAACGCCTCACGCTCACCCACCGAGTAGCGTTGTTCAGTTGGGGATAATGCCCTTGAGGCAAAAGCTACTGGTCTCTCCAGTCCGTCCTGCACCTGTGACAGGACCGCTCCGATTGCCCTGTCAGAGGCGTCACAGGTGACCAGTGTTTGGCAATCTGGGCTGAAGTGAGCTAGGACAGGAGGCGTGGTGAGCTGAGCCTTCAGTCGCCGCACCGACTGGGAGCATGCAGTGGTCCACTGCCATGGCTCGTCCTTCTTCAGCAATTGACGGAGAGGTGCTGTAGTCTGGGAGTAATTGGGCAGGAAGCGGAGGTAGTAGGCCGTCATGCCGAGAAATGAGGCCACTTCGGAGGCTGAGGTTGGCTCTGGGATTTTATGTATGGCGTCGACATTCGACTGTAGGGGAGCAATGCCCTTGGCAGACAAGTTGAACCCCACGAAATCGATGGCGGGAGCTGCAAAGCTGCACTTTGCTGCATTCAGGGTGAGGTTGTTGTGCAGCAGGGCTTCAGCCACTCTCTGTAGACGGTTGTTGTGCGTTTCTGTATCTGGGGCATGCACCACTATGTCGTCCAAAAAGACTGATACGCCAGGTATGCCAGCCAGGATCGTGCTCATCACCTTCTGGAAGCAGCTGGGGGCAGAGCTTAACCCAAACGGCATTCGGGTATAGCGAAACACCCCCATGTGCGTCACAAAACTTGTGAGGTCTCTGCTGGCAGGATGGAGTGGCACCTGAAGATATCCTTGGCGTAGATCGAGTTTTGTGAAAACTGTAGAGCCATAAAAATGGGCCGTCAGTTCCTCTGCCGTGGGCAGGGGGTAGCGGTCTGGAATGACTGCCTTGTTTGCTTGGCGCAGATCCACACACACTCTTATCCCCCCCGATTTCTTCTTGGCCACGACTATGTTCGAAATCCAGGGGGCAGCATTGACTGGCTCGATAATGCCCTGCTCCAGGAGTGTACCGAGTTCCTGGGTGACATCCTCTCTCAGGGCGAGCGGGATCCTGCGCAGCGGCTGAATGACGGGTGGCACGTCGGGTTTCGTCAGCGGCCTGTGTGTGAAGGCCGTAAGGCAGCCCAGACCATCGAACAGGACCGGCCATTTCTGCTGCCAGGAGGAGGTGATGTGCTGTATGTCTGAGCCAGCGTCATCCCTGAGGGTGAACCCAAGGGCAGTGAACAGGTCCAGGCCCAAAAGGTTGGCCCCCCGCCTGGCAATGTGGAATGGAAATGAAAGCAGATGCTTGGAGCCATAGTGCACAGGAACGCGGAGCACACCCAGGATATCAATCTTGGAGGAGTCATAACCACAGAGGGCAGTGGCGGAGCTGGCTAGTGGCATGTGTGAGAAAAACTTGTGGTAGGTGGTTGCATTCAGCAGTGATGCTGCTGCACCAGTGTCCAGTAATAGTGGCAAAGTCACATCAGCCAATTGAACAGTACATGTTTTGAATGCTACCTGGCCTGCTGTCACTGTTCTGATCTCTGTATATGTGCGCTGGGCTGAAGAGGAACTCACAGGTTGGCCTGAAGCAGCAGGGGCAGAACGGCAGACTTTAGCAAAATGGTTTTGTTTCAGACAATTTCGACATGTTTGTCCTCTAGCCGGGCATTGTTGTGCTTTTGAGCTGTGTGATTTAGAGCCACAGTTTCCACACCCGTCTGAAACACGCCCTTGCCGCCTCTGGGTGAACTGAACGGGAAGCTCTGACTGGCATTGGCTAGCGGAGTCTGTGTCATAATGCGTGTGGTACGTAGGCTGGATTTGCCGCGCAGAGCCGTGTCAGCATTAGCTCGTGCGCCAGCTATCAGTGCAGTGCATTCCATGGCAGTCTCTACTTGCATCGCAATTTCAGTTGCTTTAACCAGTGTCAACGTATCCTCTTCTAGTAACAGTTTTTCCCTCGTTTTCTCACACAATGTTCCTTCAATTAGCTGGTCTCGAATTATTTGGTCTTGCAAAACGCCATACTCACAGAAGCGTGCCATGTCCTTCAGATTTGTGATGTAGGTTCGCACCGACTCACCAGGGCGCTGCAGCCGCTTTCGTAGTTGGTAACGTCGGAGGAGAATCCGTTGGTGGCCTGTGAAATGGTTCGTCAGCAGTGTGACAGCCTCAGCGTATGTCTTTGCAGTACCAAGAGTTCGAAAGATGCGCTGGCCTTCTACCCCAAGGCAGTGTTGCAAGAGAGCCATCTTCCTCTTGTCCCCCACATCATCGTAATCTAAGGCAGTCATATAAACTCTGAAACTTTCAAACCAGTTCGTCCACGGGACTGGGGGATCCCCGGGAACTCCCAAAAAGTGTGCGGGTGGGGGTAGTCCAAAGTCGGCCATCCTCGTCGCCAATATTATGTATTAATAACAGATGCGGAGGCACAGGTACTGGTTAAGACGAAACTTTAGTTATCTCTGCCATTTACGCTTACACCACGCATGCGCACACACATCCCTCACACATTGAACAGTGACTTCATAATAAAAGTACTCTTACTGGTGCATTAACATACACAACAGAGTGCTGAAGCAACCGTTCATCCCGCCCACACTGCCGCCCAGCCCTCCTAGACCCTGGTACAGCTTTTTGCTGTACGGGTCTGGCCTCGCTAGGCTAGTATGCCCTTGGAGTCAAAATGTGACGTGCATCCCCTTGTGGCAGCATAACTTCACTGATGGTTGGGGTCAGGGCTCTAAATTAACTTTTTCCACCACCAGCCAATTTGGCTAGTGGACATTTTTTTCTTACCAGCCAAACAGAAGTTCAACTAGCCATTTTTTTTAAATCTCGCCAAAATAAACTATGCATTAGGCTAGTTTTTTTTCTAATTAAATGGTCATTTTGTCCAACTGTTTCTACAACACAGATAGGCCTATACTAATAGGCCTGCATAGGCTACTATATGTCTACATAATAAGCATATTATAGGCTATATATTTTTTCATTATTTTTTACCTTCTGCTTTATTTTTTACTTTCATTACTTAGGCCTAATTAATTTGATTAGTTTTTGTTCAATTCCTCTGAAAGCAGCTGAATCACATCACACAAGCCACTCACATAACAGACCTTTAACATAGGCCTACAGTAACCAAGCACACAGCCAAACACTACAAAACCTCACATACGCACACCCCAAGGAAGGAGAAGAGATGAGAGGAAAAGGAGAGGAGAGAGGAGGAGCTCTTCTCTACCATGCGCAACAAAATGACAAGAAGCCTAGTTTAATTATAAGTAAATAATATCTCGGGAATCTTCGCTTCCTTTGTTACTTCCACAGCTTCGTCGTTGGTTGTTTTTTTTTCTTTTCGATGGCGTGGGCTTTCCAACTTAGTTGCGCCAGGACTCTGAACATTTCAGAAGACAACTGAACTGACAGCTACGGTCACACTACTCTGACAGTCGGCTCTCCTCCTCTGCCCTGGTCGCTATTTCGTTCCACAACCACTCATTTTTAACGTCACTATTTACAATTACTACTAGCATTCACAAACACACAGAACCTTGCTCTAACCCCCGCCACATTCTCATCACTCGCACAAAACGTCTACACAACAGAAGTAGCGTAAGTCCTGTTATTGAAACGGTCAGGGTCTCGCTGCTTAGAAAATGCAGCCTGTTACAGCAAGGTTCATATAGTAATAATAGCAGTAGTGAC
Source organism: Engraulis encrasicolus (assembly GCF_034702125.1). NCBI lineage: Eukaryota > Metazoa > Chordata > Actinopteri > Clupeiformes > Engraulidae > Engraulis > Engraulis encrasicolus. The sequence goes on along the minus strand of NC_085857.1, from coordinate 41,461,150 downwards.
GTTAAAAAGGTTGTAGCGAAAGCGACGAGAGCATAGGAGGAGAGCTGCCTGTCAGAATAGTGTGAGCGCAGCTTAGCTGACAGAAGGCTGGTCGTCTGAAATGTTTTCAATCCTGGCGCGCGCAACTGACGCTCGATGCACTGGAAAGCCCACGGTGGGAGGCTACCTCGTGACGCTAGTGTCCATGGGTAATGTAGGAAATCTCGCCGTATAACGTTCGTCAGAGCAGCGGTTTACCGTTCATAAATTACTGTACTCGGGCGCTACTAGCCAAATTGGCGGGTAGGTATTTTTTTCTACTAGCCAAAATGAATTTTCACCCGTGTTTGGCGTGTTGGCGTGTGTTAATTTAGAGCCCTGGTTGGGATTAGGGAAAGGTCTAGGTTTAATTAGGACACATTGGTAACATGCGGCGGCCGGGGCAGATATGCCCTCAACATCAAAAAATGCAGTGTGGTCCAGGGTAGTCAGAAATTGGGGTGTCGTTGGACTTTTGTCTGAAACAACAGACCCTTTTGCACCCACACCAACCCACTCGCCTGCCCAACCCCCTCTTTTGGCGATCCTGCTTCTAAGACTGGCTGGCAAATCAGTGCCTTAACAATGTCACCCTGTTCGTTGCGTTGATTGGTGCAATCCTGTCGCAGAGGGATTTGAAAGACATTTGGATTTGAACTTTTTGCAACGTTTTGACTCCCCCACCCTGTGTACAACCCTAATAGAACCTCAAATTCCCTTTCCTTTCCATTAGAGTAGAGTAGAGTAGAGTAGAGTAACTTTATTGATCCCCAGGGGGAAATTCAGGTATCCAGTAGCTTACATAAATACACAAATACACAAAAGCCCACATGGACATTTCAAGACAAAAATAAACACAGGAATAGTCATCAGGGTGGGGAAAATAAAATAAAATAATAGAGATAATAAATGTAGAAAAGGTAATTGTGCAAAAAGACATTCTGTGAGTTGGGATAGACCAATGCAGAAAAACATACTCTGTCAGTTAAGGTAGACAACAAGTGTTGATGGATATATCTATGATATAGTGTAGTATGTAGAAGTAGTGATGGCGAAATGAGGCTTCCTGAACCAATGAGGCTTTCATGCAAAAAGGTTCGAGCTTTCGAAGCCTTTCTCGAAGCCTCAGTTCTCACTGGCGCCATCTGGTGTGCAATGAATTGGCACCGCAGGCATTGGATTTAATTTTAACTTTTTTTCTCGCGTCTTATTTGTATCCGTTCTGTTTCAATAAATGTGATGGTGTGTGTGTATGGAATTAATTACTCGTGATTGTGGGACACTAAAATCAAGGTTAACGCTGACCCGGTGTTGGAAGTGAGAGAGCATCATTGTGTGGAGGTCGGCGCGCAACTGGGAGTGATCGGCCATAAACGCAACACAATAAGCAACCAATTAAAATAACCATAAAGAAATATTAGCCTACTATAATTCACATTATATGAATTAAATGTAATTCAAGGGGTACCAACAAATATCAGTTATCCACTACTTATATTCGAACTCACAATTATTAAGGTAGCACTCTGTCGCCTTCACCACTATACCAGCCTGGCAGATGATATAGTTCACTTGGTCAACTTTATTAGAAAGCTACCCTGCGAAATCAAGAACTAGTTGGATTATCAGCATCTTGTCGCTACTACAGGGATTTGATCTGATGACCCTGAGAACCCAGGTCGGACACTGTAACCACTGCGCTAGCTGTTTGAATCTGTGCGATTTAGCTGAGTTTCCTACTTGTAGTCAACATGAATCAACTGGTAAAGACTGTTAAAACCCGCACAAAACCTATAATAAATAAAATAGGTCTGCTCTCTTATTTAGCTGTAGGCCTAGTTTAGTATTAATGATTGCTGACAGAACTGCTGTCTCGTTTATGGTTGCTTAGCGGTAGAACTAAAACAATTTCCCACCTCGTCTTCGGAAGCGTCTCACTTTGAAAAACTACTTCAAAAGGGAATTGGAGGTGCATAGGCCTAGATCATTTTGACATTTGGGTCAATCTACGGCATGAGCTGAATTTATTGCAGAGTGGAACCAAATCAAAGTCACTAGCCTACATATCCAGTCTCAACACACACACAACAAATCTTGAAAACTTGAGAAGTGCTCCGAGGCGCAGAAAGCTCGTTTGGGTAGCGGCGCCGGCGCGCAATGAAACATCCACACGCTTCGCAAAATGTGAAGCCTCATCTGGCATTGTCACGTGGTTTTTACGTTGCCGACACAAGCCTCGAAGCAAGGCTTCATATGTTACGCCCACTTTTGCTCGAAGCAGGCTTCGAAGCCTCGCTTCAAGTTCCCCATCACTATGTAGAAGTAGGCAGTGTACAGAGTATGATAGGGGTTGAAAATGCTTACAATGTCACAATACAGTACAGGTAAGTGTATTAGGCAAGCACACACACACACACACACACACACACACACACACACACACACACACACACACACACACACACACACACACACACACACACACACACACACACACACAAAGAGGTTCCCCAGTAACTGGGCCAGCTCCGACAGATCACAGTCTTTGCTTGTGGTAAGCAGGAAAAACAAGTATGTCCAGTGGTCAAGGGTCAAAAGTTCCTTAGTGCAGTTATTGGACAGCACACACACACACACACACACACACACACACACACACACACACACACACACACACACACACACACACACACACACACACACACACACACACACACCAAGAGGTTTCCCGGGCTGGGCCAGCTCTGGCATCTCAGGCAGTCCAGTCCCCTATGATGATGTTCTTCTTAGTGTCCTTCTGTGTGTTGTTAAACAGCTGAATTGCCCATGGGACAAAGGACTTCCTTAGTCTGTCAGTCCTGCAGGTGAAAGCACGGAGTCTGTGGCTGAACAGACTCAGTTGGTTAGTGAAGGTGGCGTTAAGGGGGTGATGCTGATTGTCCATAATAGAGTCTAGTCTGCTCATTGTTCTGCTCTCGGTTATTGAGGTGAGTGTCTCCAGTTCCATGCCCACCACTGACCCCGCCTTCCTCACCAGTCTGTCATTATGTTCTGTTCTGGTCCCGCTTTGTTTTCCTTAGCTGCGTGCTAGTATAGGGAGCAATCATATTCGTAATACCAGTGTCCAGTGGTGTAGTCTACTTTTTTGTGGTGGGTATACTGTATATTTTAGCATTGTTTTAGGTGGGTATACTGTATATATTTGTGCTATTCTAAATAATGGATTAATCCATTTTAAGTGGGTAAACTGAAATCCCTGAAATTTTGAGGTGGGTATACTGAGTATACCTGCGTTCTACGTACTAGACTACACCACTGCCAGTGTCACTGAAATCAGTTTTCGTTTAAGCCATTAAAGAAATTTGGAGACATGCAGAGGCTGTTCTTCTATTGGTAATTGGACCTTGTTATCATGCAAATGAACACAGAAAAGCAGAAAAGGATGGACCTAATGAGGTTGCAAAGAGGGACATTATTTTGTAGTGAGAAACACTACTGTACATAGATTAATGACCAGGCCTGGGGGGGCAAGGTCCCAAGGGGACCAGGAGGCTGTAACCCTCCCAACACACACACTCACACACACGCACGCAGGCACACACACGCACGCACGCACGCACGCACACCACACACACCAACCCCCAGCAGCTCATACACGCATTGTAATCACCTTCCCCCAGGTGTTTCATTTACCAGGTAGCCCAGTGAACTCAGGTGCCCCATGTATCAGGTAGTTGGGTTCATAATATTAGGTATTCCCCTTATATTGGGGGGGGGGGGGGGCATTTTTGCCTTTATTTCGATGGGATAGGGAGGCAACGACAGGAAGAGAGTGGGGAGAGAGAGAGATGGGGCAGGCAAAGGATCCGAGCCTTTATCAAACTAGGGTCAGCCGTGTGATACTGTAGACGAGTGCCCTACCGTTAGCACTAGGGTAGAGCTAGTGTTAGTGGTTAGTGTTTCAATGTTGTTTCAGTAGAGGTACGCTGGGAAGGAGACAGAAGCGAAGTGTGTGGGTGGGGGGGTTATTGTATTATTCTACTTAATTTTTTGAATATTTAAGGAGGCCTTGGCTTATGGTGAGGTGAAGGGGCGTTGGGGGGGGGGGGGGTGCACTGGAAGTCTTTTGCTAGGTCAAGCACAGTGAACACTTGTGTGCCAGGTTAACACTTAATGCAAGTTATAGGTTCCCTCCTCTACATCTGCATATTGGATGCTCGGATGTATTAGGTGAAATCAACTCTCTCCGTCTATATAAACTTTTATAACCAGCCAAACGGACAGACAAAAAGAGTATGTGGGGATGTTTAATTTTCCTGTTGTTTTATATCAGCAGAGGGTGTTTTCCAAAAGCATTCCTAAGGGGAGGCTCAGAGTAGAAAAAGAAAAATGTGGAACTCCAAGCGGAAAATTGAAAAAAAAAAAAACCTTTCTGCCATCACAGGTAATTTGCTGGATGCCATTCCAACTTGGACTTTCTCACCGTAACATCGTTGCATATGCACTGTGTGCCATTACAAGGGGGAAATCTCTTGTCTGTACTTTTTTCTGTCCCTAAGAGTATATTTCCAGTACTGAGAATAATTGTGTACACGGTGTTTTCCCACATGACCTCATGTTTATTTCATTTTTGCTTTGTTGTGACAGTCTGTGTGTATTACGGGAGACACAGAGAGAACACACCATTGTTCTCTTCCCCTGATGTGGAGTCTGTTAGTGTGTGTAGTGTGTGTGTGTGTGTGTGTGTGTGTGTGTGTGTGTGTGTGTGTGTGTGTGTGTGTGTGTGTGTGTGTGTGTGTGTGTGTGTGTGTGTGTGTGTGTGTGCTTGTGCTTGTGCGTGAGTGTGTGTGTCTGTCTGTGTGTGTCTGTGTGTGAGTCTGTGCACGTGTGTGTGCGTGCGTGCGTGTCGGTGTGTGTGTGTGCCTGCGCGTATGTGTGCCTGCGTGCGTACGTGCTTGTGCGTGTGTATGCGCGTACTTGTGTGTGTGTGTGTGTGTGTGTGTGTGTGTGTGTGTGTGTGTGTGTGTGTATTAGGAGGGGGGGGGCATTTTCCTGAGCCAGCGCGTGTGTGTGTCAGCACGGCAAGACAATGCTGGAATGTCAGGAACGCGGCGTGCACTTCCTGTGTTTTCATCTTGTCGCTAGGTACCACTTCCTGTTCAAAAGACTGGAAAACACACAGGGGGTCCAGTCATACAATATTATTGTCCACAAACACACACATAGGCTACATACAGTACATACACGCACACACACATGCGCACACACACACACACACACACACACACACACACACACACACACACACACACACACACACACACACACACACAAACACACAACTGCACACATAAGCTTACACAAATACACACATGCAGTGTTCTCTGTATTACAGTTCTCAGTCTTTCTCTCTCTCTCTCTCTCTCTCTCTCTCTCTCTCTCTCTCTCTCTCTCTCTCTCTCTCTCTCTCTCTCTCTCTCTCTCTCTCTCTCTCTCTCTCTCTCTCTCTCTCTCTCTCCCCCAGACACACACACACGCACCTGCACAAATAGGCCCACACAAATACACACCTGCACACATAAATACACAAGTACGCTCACAGCCACACGCACACACACACACACACACACACATACACACACACACACACACTACACAATGGGACATGACGAAGACCCACATCATCGCCGTCTCCCAACAAACAGGCTCATTAAGTGTTTTTTTATGAATGCCGGATGTCCATGCTAACCTATGACCCACATGGAGACTCAGTTATGCCTTGTTTTTGTGTTTACGTTTTTTATTGTTCCCGCGTACCGATGGTTCCCAAACTGGGGGTCAGGAGGTCCGACAAGGGGGTTGTGGAGAGATGGGGGCTGTTCGCATACAGTAAAACCTTGAATATATGCTTTAATATAACCAGGGAAGCTGACAAAGGGGGGACAAAGGGGTCAGTTGTCCCAGGCACAAGGAGAGAAGGGGCCCATAATTGGGTCCTGATTACATAAAATGTATTGGGTGCGGGGCCCTTTCAGATGACTTTGTCCTGGGCACAGCCAAAGCTGCCAGTGGCCCTGAATATGACCATTAATTAATAGTGGTGTCAATAATACTCCATTCGGCGATGCGATGCAATGCGGGGCATGGACAATCCAATTCAATGCGGCAAGTTCCAGAATCGATGCAGCAATTTTTTTTAAGTTTAAATTACTTCTGTACATATATCTGGAGCAAATGAATGTTAAATTAAATAAAAGCACTTCAAAGCATTGAAAATTGCAGGACTGATACAGAAAACAGCCAATAAATTGTTGCTCAGTATCTGACTACTTGTATTGCCTCATCATAGTTGCCATGGCGGCGCATTCAGATGCAGCGGCTTACAGCTCTCCCTACTGTCGCACTTTCTAAATGTTTTTTATATGTATTTTTTTGTTTTGTTTGTTGACATCGGACAACAATGAACACACACTTACTGGACAATGCTCATCTATAAAGGACTGTGCACTTCGTAGGGAAGCTAAAATCTCAGTATACTTTGTATACTGACAATAAAGGCTTTCTATTCTATTCTATTCTATTCTATCATGACTGATGAAACATTTGCTTGGCTTTCAGTAGAAATGCATTGCAGAATTGAATCGTATCGAATTGAATCGAATAGAAGAATCGAATCGCTACCTCCCGAATCGTAATCGAATCGAATCGTGAGGGCCGTACCAATGCACACCACTATTAAATAACATGATGAAACATGAGAAACAGTATTCACTTGATATTCACAGTATTCATTAATTGTTGATCAATATACAGGCCTATTTATTTAATGAATTTCAAATCCTTTTTTAAAAATATTAAGGAACAAAAACATGTCTGTTATTAGGAATAGGGTGGCGGGGTAAGGTGGGTGGCGTGAAAATATTCCAGAAAGGGGTGCCCTGCAGAAAAAAAAGTTTGGGAACTATTGCCTTACTACGTCACTCTCTGGATCTGAACTCAATCACTGCATATTTTTGCTCCGCGAAAATATCCCAGCCTTTCAAGGCCAGGTCGAGGAAAGAATGACACAACTCTTTTTTTAAATATTTTTATTCTGCGCGGCTAGCTGACCATATGCTCCTGTTTTTTCCTGCTGAACCTGACTGTCTCTCCCCTGTCTCACTTTGACCTGACTCCCCTCCTTCTCTCTCTATCTCTGTGTGTGTGTGTGTGTGTGTGTGTGTGTGTGTGTGTGTGTGTGTGTGTGTGTGTGTGTGTGTGTGTGTGTGTGTGTGTGTGTGTGTGTGTGTGTGTGTGTGTGTGTGTGTGTGTGTGTGTGTGTGTGTTTACTGGATAAGCAAGGTGTCTGCTCGCTATTGTGTGTGTGTGTGTGTGTGTGTGTGTGTGTGTGTGTGTGTGTGTGTGTGTGTGTGTGTGTGAGTTTGTGTGTGTGTGAGTGTGTGTGTGTGTGTGTGTGTGTGTGTGTGTGTGTGTGTGTGTGTGTGTGTGTGTGTGTGTGTGTGCATGTTTGTGTGTGTGTCTGTGTGTGTCTCTGTGTGTGTGTGTGTGTGTGTGTGTGTGTGTGTGTGTGTGCGTGCGTGCGTGCGTGCGTGCGTGCGTGCGTGCGCGCACGTGTGTTTACAGGATAAGCAAGGTGTCTATATGCTACCATTGTGTGTTTGTGTGTGTGCCTGCATGTTTTTGAGTGTGTATACTGTATGTACTGTACACATGCATATGCATGAACATGTCATACAGTTTATAGTATGTGTGTCTACGCACCTGCCTGTGTGTGTGTGTGTGTGTGTGTGTGTGTGTGTGTGTGTGTGTGTGTGTGTGTGTGTGTGTGTGTGTGTGTGTGTGTGTGTGTGTGTGTGTGTGTGTGTGTGTGTTAACGCTCAAATGTGTGTGCATGCATGTGTTCGTGCATATGTGCTCGTACGGTATGTGTGTGTGCTCATGCTTGTGTGCATGTGTGTGTGTGTGTGTGTGTGTGTTTGTGCTCCTGTTAATGTGCATGTGTGTGTGCTTGTGTGAGTTAGATAAGCTCATCGGCACCTGTACTCTTACGTAACTACCCCTGCCCCCCCCACACACACACACCCCCGTCTCTCAGCCCCTTCACATCAGCCCCATCAGACGTTGCTCGTCACTCTTTCTGTGACGATGATGTTACCCAGTCTGCCTGTACATGTTTAATGCCACAGCAATGTAATCATACCTCTTTCTCTCTATATCTATCTCTCTCTCTCTCTCTCTCTCTCTCTCTCTCTCTCTCTCTCTCTCTCTCTCTCTCTCTCTCTCTCTCTATCTCACTCTCACTCTCTCTCTCTTTCTCGCTGTCTCACACTCACTCACTCTCACTCACTCACTCTCCCTCTCTCTCTCTTTCTCTTTCTTTCTCTCCATCTCTTCATCATTTCATCTCTAGATGGGAAATATTCACTTTGAAGTTAATAAGCTGACAGCAAGCAGCCGGTGTGTGTGTGTCTGTGTGTGTGTGAGTGTGTTTTTTGTGTATGTGTGTGGCTGCATGTTCATATGTGCTTGTGTGTGTAGTCTGTGCATATGTGGGTGTGTGTGTGCATTTGTTGAGGGTGTGTGTGTGTGTGTGTGTGTGTGTGTGTGTGTGTGTGTGTGTGTGTGTGTGTGTGTGTGTGTGTGTGTGTGTGTGTGTGTGTGTGTGTGTGTGTGTGTGTGTGTGTGTGTAGGCACGCATGTTTGTGTGTGTGTGTGTGTGTGTGTGTGTGTGTGTGCATGCGCTGCACGCATGTTTGTGTGTGTGTGTGTGTGTGTGTGTGTGCATGTGCGGGTGTGCATGTATGTGTGTGGGGAGGGTTGCCCTATATTCCTACACTCACTCACAGTCCCAGCATGTGGCTCACCATGTGGTAGCAGGCCGAGTGGTGCGGTGCGGTGCGGTGCAGTGTGGTGCCATAGCCAGAGTGGAGTGGGGAGACGGTGCGGTGCGGTGTAGTGTGGTGCGGTGTAGTGTGGTGCGGTGCAGTGTGGTGTGGTGAGGTGACATAGCCAGAGTGGAGTGGAGTGGAGAGGCGGTGCGGTGCGGTGCGGTGCGGTGACATAGCCGGAGTGGAGTGGAGAGGGGGTGCGGTGAGTTGCGGTGACATAGCCAGAGGGGTGTGGAGAGACGATGTAGTGCGGTGTGGTGTGGTGCGGTGACATAGCCGGAGTGGTGTGGAGAGACGTTGCGGTGCGATGCGGTGTGGTGCGATGGGGTGAGCGCCTAGTTTGTCCTGCCTGCCTGGCCCAGAGCCATGGAATTCAGAGTTGTGACCACCAGGGGGTATATGACATGATTCACGAAGATTCAAATTATTCTAGGCAGCGGCTTTCTTCTTGCTGCAGAGTAACACAGAATCACCACATAACAAGCAAAGATTGTGTAACAATGAATTGAATTACATTTTACATTTTACAATTACAAATGAATTACATTTAACTTCACTGCACTTTCTGTGTTCGGCAATCACTTCCTGGAACTATGGTGGAACTATGTCAATACTATGTCAACTGTGTCAAAAGGCTCCATGAGCTGCCATCTTTGTGTGAAACTGGAGCATGGAGTTCAAACGGATTAGCCTAACCCTTACTTCCATCATGGCTCTGGCCGGGCCCGTTTGATGGCTTGGTCAGGGGAGCATTTCTCGAAACCATAGTTTCTAACTACGTTAGCGACTTTGTTGCGTTCAATGAAATTTCCCATTGGCAACTGCCCAAGATGCTAACTGGCTAACAACTACGCATTTGAGAAGCGCACCCCTGGCCTGGCTGGCCCGTGTGGTGTAGTGTAGTGTACGTGGCCAGTGGAGTGTGACAGAGTGGCCTCCTCCCCTCTGCCCCTGCCCTGCCCCTGCCCTGCCCTGGGAGTCACACAATCAGCCTTTCATGCTGCCTGCCTGATGGCAGAGGAGGAGAGGGCAGTACGCACGTAGCAACTCACGCCAAATCTGGTTCTCCCTCCCTCCCTCCATCTCTTTCTCCATCTCTCTCTCCATCTCTCTCTCCATCTCTCTCTCTCTCTCTCTCATTCTCCCCCCCCCTCTCTCTCTCTCTCTCCATCTCCCTCTCCATCTCTCTCTCTCTCTCTCTCTCATTCTCTCTCTCTCTCTCTCTCTCTCTCTCTATCTCTCAAATCGGTGTGTGTTTGTGTGTTTGTGTTTGCATGTGTGTATTGGTGTTGGTGTGCATGTGTTTGTTGAGGTCGGAGGGTTTGAAGTTTTGTGTTTTGTTGCATTTGGGTGTGTGTCAGAGAGAGAGAGAGAGAGAGAGAGAGAGAGAGAGAGAGAGAGAGAGAGAGAGAGAGAGAGAGAGAGAGAGAGAGAGAGAGAGAGAGAGAGAGAGAGAGAGAGAGAGAGAGAGATTACATACACATACAGGGATCTAGAAATACATATACAAATAAACACACAGATGTTCAGATGGGGTCAGAAATAATTAGAGGGAATGAGCGAGCAGGCGGGCGGGGGAGGAAGGGTGGATGGTGTGAAGGAGAGCTAGAGAGGGGAGGAGAGAGGAAAATACAAGAGAAGAGAGGAAAAGAGGAGAGGAGAGGAGAGGAGAGAGCAGTGGAGAGGAGAGGAGAGGAGAGGAGAGAATAAAGGAGAGCAGAGCAGAGAAGAGGGGAGGATAAAAAAAGCAGATGGGAGGAGAGGAGGAGTGTAGAGGACAAGAGAAGAGAATAGAGGATGAGATAGGAATGAGATGAGAGGGGAGAATAGAGAACAGAGGAGACAAGAGGGGAGGAAAAGAAAGAAGAGGAGAGAAGAGTGTAGAGGAGAAGGGAAGAGAATAAAAGAAAGGAGAGAAGAGAAGAGAAGAGAAGAGAAGAGAAGAGAAGAGAAGAGAAGAGAAGAGAAGAGAAGAGAAGAGAAGAGCAGAGAAGAGAAGAGAAGAGAAGAGAAGAGAAGATGGTTAGATAGAGGAGAGGAGAGGGAAGGACAGGGTTGTGTGTTTTGTGCAGAGGTGTGTTTTTGGACAGAGGGCAGCGACAGGCGGGTGCTGGCTGCCGGGTAGGAGCTGGAGTTGGGGATGAAGAGGGAGATGAAAGAGAGGCCTGCCATGAGTTATGGAGCCCTCACCTTGCCGAATAGCCAGTCGAGTAGCTGAAGGGCCTGGCCAGAGAAACAGCTGATGACAGGGCAAAAAGGAGTGGAGTTGAGTCCCAGTGGAAAGAGACAGGGGGGCCCTGGAGGGAGAGAGAGAGAGAGAGAGAGAGAGAGAGAGAGAGAGACAGAGAGACAGAGAGAGACAGAGAGAGAGAGAGAGAGAGAGAGAGAGAGAGAGAGAGAGAGAGAGAAGGGACAAGCATAAGGTAGTTGTGTATAGTAGTGTAGGGGACAGCCAAGGTGCAGAGAGAGAGAGAGAGAGAGAGAGAGAGAGAGAGAGAGAGAGAGAGAGAGAGGAGGGACAAGCAGTGTAGTGTAGTGTAGTGTTGGGGACAGCCAATGTGCACACCAATATGACCTCAATTAACACAGAGGCACACACACCTGGCACACCAGTATTGTGTGTGTGTGTGTGTGTGTGTGTGTGTGTGTGTGTGTGTGTGTGTGTGTGTGTGTGTGTGTGTGTGTGTGTGTGTGTGTGTGTGTGTGTGTGTGTGTGTGTGTGTGTGTGTGTGTGTGTGTGTGTGTGTGTGTGTGTGCATCGTTGTTGTTGTTATTGTTGTTGTTGTTGTACGTTTGCCAGCTGATGACAGAGCATTATAAAAATGAGAAATGGGGAAAAAAAATTGCTAAATG
>NC_085857.1:41431891-41444391 GCF_034702125.1 Engraulis encrasicolus | reverse complement strand
TGACTAGCATTAACTTATCAATTTAGACAAATATGTATTACATTACATAATTTATTTATCAGACACGTTTCCGAGGCACCCCTAAGGGTGGCCCCCGGCACCCCTGTTGAGAAACACTGGGTTAGAGGAGCAGTTTTTTCCCCCACAGTAAATTATAAGTAGTTGACATTGTTATGATGGAGAGATCAGTTGCCCGGATGCATGGAGCCAGCAACAAAATAAATAAAATTGTGCATATGATGCATGTTGTATAAATAGGAGAATGTATGTGGCTGACTCATTTTTCCAATTATGTCCATTTATATGTATTATCAAAATAAAAATAAAATAGTAAAATAGAGAGTCGTATTCTAGGCCTATTACTACAGTATACTGTAGTGTAGTCAGTGTATGTTGTTTGGCCAAGTCAAGATGAAAGTCAGTCAGTTCTATAGCCTGTGGCGGAATACAGTAAGCATACCACGTACTGTAAGCCTGAAGATGATGAAGTACCCTACCCACCAAGGTCCTCAAAACAAATGCCACGAGTCTTTGACTGGAATCGAATTTGAATTGAATTTGAATTGGCCTTCCAGGGCCGTGTATTATTATGCGTCGTGAATCACCTTTTATCGTGATTTAGCACCTCCACAATATATGCTCGGAGTAGGAGGCATTTATTTTGTCAAATGGCGGTTATTGTTATTGACTTACATTACATTACCGCATGTGTCTGAGAATAAGTAATGACATGGCCCATTGCCCAGCCAGCACAGGGACCCCGGAGCTGTGACGTAATCGCTGCCGGTATAGTACAGTAGGCTGGTGGAACGCACCAAGCGGAGCTCAAAATAGGGGGGGGATCCATAGTGCAATTGGAATGCGGACGGTGTCGGAACATAGATGCCCCCATTACACACCACCATTCCAGCAATGGGAATGTGGACAAAGGGTCAGCCCTCAACCCCCCAACCCCACACACGTGTGCATACACACACACACACACACACACACACACACACACGCACGCACACAGGCGCACGCACACAGGCGCACGCACACACACACACACACACACACACACACACACACACACACACACACACACACACACACACACACACACACACACACACACACACACACACACACACACACACACACACACACACACACACAAACACTTCCATTTATTGTAGGGTCATCTGCAAGCAATGTATGAATTGAACTGCATAGGCTACAGAAATCATGGAAATAAATGAAATTGGGTTGTTCCTGTTCCTGTCCAATGACCGTAGTTGTGTTATGGAAGGCTAATAATCCTGCAGTAATATTTCCAAGCAGCCTGGCCCCTCCGTCTCAGTGTTAGAATCTCATGTGATTATGGTCATCACAGAAAAAATAGTTTTGGTATGGAAAGGACATGGGCCTACTACTGTCCAAGGCAGTGTGATGAAGTGGTCCGCACACTGGGCATTAGATCCCAATATATAAACTTTATTTCATTTTTGTAAACGGCAATGTTTCGATCTAACAGTGGAATCTTCCTTACGCCTGAGGAAAATTCCACTGTTGGATCGAAACGTTGAGGTTTATGAAAACGAAGTAAAGTTTATATATTTTTGGAGGTAATGCCCAGCGTGCGGACCACTTCACACTATCCTACCACTTTTGTCCGGCACCTGGATAACTGCTTTGTGGATGTGCGCACCCCAATCTCCAAACCCTACTGTCCAATGCAACCATGGGAAAAAGCTAAGCCACTGACCACCACAGGCCTCAGTGTTTTCTACCAGTATTTTGAGAGACTGTGTGTCACATATCCGCTCTCTTGGGAAAAGGGGATATGGCGTCCCCTATTCACAGACACAGAGAGATAGAGTGGAAACAAAAAAAGAGAGATGTTGAGACAGAGGAAGACACAACAAGCAGACAAGAAAATGGTCAGCAAAAGTCTAAACTCCGGCCCCGCTCTGCAGGTCAGCACCGAGTGAAATGACAACACCATTGTGCTTGTCAGAACACACCCACCCAGTTTAAAATATAGCGTGCCACACCACACCACACCACACACTGGCTGGCTGGCTCGGTCTGGGTGGTATCTGTCTCCATGGCCGGATTAATGCACAGGCTAGATATGGCTGCAACCTAGGCCCCCCCATCTGCCAGGGTGCCCCTGGTTGGTCAAAAGTCAAAAATTGCAGAATTGTGACAAGATGCGATATTGAAAATTCATACTCAGATTCACATGCCATGCTGAGTAGTTTTAATGCTCCTCTACTCGTTTGACAGACATGTTATCTATAATTCCTAGATCGTAATTATGACACTTTATTGCGTAATTTGCTAACCTGTTGCCTAGGGGCCCCGGGCCATCTTAATCCGGCCCTGTCTGTCTCGTCTGTTCTGTTCTGGAGGAGGTATATCTCTCTGAGTCTGAAACTCCTGTCTCAGACAAACGCAGTGGGAGAGAGAAAAGATTCACTTCTTGACCAACCCAAAGAGACAGACAGATAATATTGACACAGGAGGTCACAATAGCAGGGTGGGGGAGAGAGAGAGAGAGAGAGAGAGAGAGAGAGAGAGAGAGAGAGAGAGAGAGAGAGGGGGAGAGGGCTAGAGAGAGGGAGTGTGAGAGTTTGATACTGTAGAGAAGAGACATTCAGTAACAGTTCCCACAAATCCAAACCCGCAAACGAAAGCAGTGCTATAGCACAGACAAGGCTGGCAGCTGGAACTGGCCGAAAAGTCAAGCAAGTTTTTTTTCTTGGATAAGACATGGTCAGAGTAGTACTTTCACCTTTCACCTAATGTGACTGTACAATATGGCAAGAAAATGAACACAATATTCTGCACAGTATTCCTTTGCATCACATGATGACAGCCAAGACACCTACGCTAGACACCTACATATTTTTGACATGTAGTTTGTATAGTTTAATGTAGGCTAATATAGCACAGTGCCACAGAATAAACATATACAGTATAGCGTATATTGTAGTATATTATTACTGTAGTTATAGTACAGTATGCAGGTAGTACTCAGAAGTAAAGCTGTGCAGGTGCGTACATGATCATTTTGTTACATGTCTAAGGTCATCAATTTGTGTCAACGGGGTATTCACACAGTGAGAGGTGACAAGTTCCCATGAGAGTTATCGCCAGGGCAACGTGGGAGTGCTATTGCTACATGGGTGCTGGGTGGAAAAGACATTTTTTTTTCTTTGGAGGAAGCACACTCACACACAGATAAAGGAATGACGTCTTTGGGAGTATACAAACATAATTCTATCGAGTGTAAAGACGTTAAGTGGTCACATTACACCATTTTAATTCATGGTGCCGTCTGAATTTTGCACATCATGTACGTTATTCCAAAAGACCAGACATGACCAGGACTGGATGAGGACGGGACAGGGACAGGCACATTTTGCAACAAAATTAGGCAGCATCATAATTTCCAGGCTAGAAATTAAGAATAACATATTTGCAGGTGAATTTTTCAATACTGCATCTTGTCACAATTCTGCAAATACTGATCCCCCCCTACTTTGGCCAACCGGGGGCCCCTTGATTTGGTGGGGGCCCCCTAGACTGTAGCCATATCTAGCCTATACGTTAATCTAGCCCTGGACATGGCATTGAACATACTGTATAGTACAGAGTCTCACAGTGACATACTTAACACAGCAATTTTGTTGTGATAGCCCAACGCATAAGGCTTAACTTTCAGAAGATTTTGCGGGAGTCATATTTCGCGGCCTTCATCCAATACTTAGAGCCTCGTCAGCAGAAGTCAACAGTTTCTCAACAATGAGTCATTGTCTGGTCTTGTTGTGATGTGGTCAGCCGCCCTTGTCAAACATTTTGTGATTGTAACATCTTACCGTACGACATAGTTTGATGAGATGATATCATAGGATGATAATATCATAAGATTATGTCATAGTCCTTCATTAATCAGGGTCAATGCAGTGAGTAGGCCTACGGTACCTCTACTCCGCTTGTGCTGCATGTACAGTACACGGCAATCTAGAAAGACAAAAGATCAAATCATATGACCTTGTGACACAGTTTCCACCCTTAATTAGGTCATCTCACCTACCTGGCAGAGGAGCTGTGAGCTGTGCCAATTACGCTTTGCTGCTTCAGTGATTTAGCTGGAGCAACTATACTATTGTACTGTATGTAGCAGGGAGTAAAGGAACCCTGCACCATTTCTGGAAATGTGCCTATTTCCCACACTGTAAAACATTGCAGCCAGTTTAACGTAAAAAAAAGTAAGTTGCCCTGCTGCCTTAACCCCTTAAGACGTGGCTTTATACATTAGTTGTTACCAGTAGGCCTATGGTAATGGCCAAGTCGTGGTGCATTACTAAAGGGCCTGTGTTGTGTCATAGTATTGTAGTGCTATGGTAGTTACATTTCAATGTCTATTACAGCGTGCCACTGGAGGTACGGCGCGCATTAAGGGGCTACAGGGACACTGTGTGAGATTTTTAGTTGTTTATTTCCAGAATTCATGCTGCCCATTCACTAATGTTACCTTTTTCATGAATACTTACCACCAGCACCAAATTCTAAGTATTCATTCTGACTGGAAAAATTGCACTTTTCATACATGAAAAGGGGGATCTTTTCCATGGTCCGCCATTTTGAATTTCCAAAAATAGCCATTTTTAGCTGCAAAAATTACTGTACTTGGACCATACTAGAAAATATTTGTTTAATACTTAGTGAACTTTCATGTAAAGATCAAATTTGGCAATAGGCAGCCCAATTTCAATAAGCAGCATAGTTGCAGTACCTTTTTTGACCATTTCCTGCACAGTGTCCCTTAAAGTTTGTAATTTAACTCAAGTCAAGACTTAACTCAACTCGAGGTTTTCTCAAGTTTGGTTAGCTTACCAACTTGCTACAATGTTTTACTGTGTAGCTGCTAGCTGGTACCGTTTAGTTCATGATGCATGATGCAGTATTTAACTGAAGGGGGGAGGTGGGAAACATGAATACATTTCCAGAAATGTTGGAGTTGGAGTCCTTTAACACACTTTAACCTGAGGCACCTGGAAAAAAAAAAAAAAAAAAACGCCTGCTAAATGCCTCAGCCCTTTTTGGGGAGGTTACGTGGCGCTATTCCGACATGTCGCTATTCCGACGTTAATGTCTATTGTCGGAATACCGACACGTTTTCCACCGTCCGCCGCTATTCCTACATGCCGCTATTCCGACATCCCTAACCTTAACCCTAACCCTAAACCTAACCCTAACCCTAACCCCTAAAAAGTGTCGGAATAGCGGCATGTCGGAATAGCGCTATGTCGGAATAGCGATTGCCCCCCTTTTGGGGAAAGGTGCCCTCTGCCTATATTAAAACCTAAATGTCTCAGCCTCCAGAGCACATAAAGACATGACATGAAATGTATTTAAAAGAAACGATGCTCATCCTGCATTAGACTGTGCTCATTCAGCTCTAACATATCCACAGTTTTAATAAAAAAAAGTCTCAAATCTCATGAGTCTGAATGCTGCGTCCAAACAGCTCCAGACGCCTTGGTCAAAGTTGCGTATACCCATTATCCAGCATCAATGGGTTAGGCAGTTTCTGAATCCATGCAAATCCAACTCAGCTTATGAAAATGGCTTATTTAGGTATTCAGAGCCCAAAACATTCAACTGCAGGACATATACCTACAGAGACATTCAAATACTCTTTCTCCTATAGTTTACAACGCCCTGGGGTAAACGCGACACACATGAAAAAAAAAATCCAACTAAGCAAAAATATAAAAACAGCATCTGAAAGCTGGAGCCCACAGTACAGTACAGTACAGTATGTAAACGTTTGGCTATGAATGTACTGTGTCAGGGCTTCTGAGAGGCGGCGTCAGTGAAAGCAGGGGCGGATCTAGCCTTTCTGGGGGCCCTAGGCAAAATATAAACATGGGGCCCTCAAAAGTCATTCTTTGAACACGTTCACAGAATAAGGGTCACCAATTGGCATGGAAGGAAAGAGGGTGCCATTTGTCTCCTTGTGAGTGTTTTGTCTCCTTTAACCTTTTAAGCGCCAAAGTCGCAGAATTGCGACGGTACGTCATCATGAACAAAAGCGCATGTAGATCAAACCAGCGGTCTTAATAGTGTTCATCCTCCCTACCAGTAGTTGGCAGACATGCTACCCTTTCAAACAAGACTACGATTGCGTCATTTTGTAGTTCACAGAGTCTTTGGTGAAGCAGTAAAAGACGCGACCTGTGACGCGACCACAAAATGCGGAAGTAGCCACTTTGCGTCTTTGACTCGAGGCGTGCGAGTTGGGTTTGTGTTGTTATCAGTGAACTATCAGCGAGCTATTTCATCATGGCTAGTGAGAAGTTGAATCGTGATGAAGTTCTGAGCATGTTATTTGCCTATTCTGACTCCGAAGGACAGTTTTTATCTCACGAGGAGGATAATGATCGGACGAGCACTCTTTGTTTACCGTGGCGAAACTTCCGAAGGCAGTGATGCCGACATGCGAAGCAAGGATGTTCTCTAAGCACACACACACATTGAAACTCATTCGGTGACTTTATCCGATCTCAAGTGAGTCGGTGGTAGTGGCGAATGCAGTCGCAGTGTCCATACAGGTATTGGTGGAGGAATTAGGGGTGAGAGAAGTGGGTCTGGTATGTTAGCTTGCGCTCCCTCCATTCAGCCCCCGGTGATGCGGGTAGCCACCTATCCGGACGCAAACGCAATAATCCTGGGATCAGACAAACACTGTTCACCAAGCAGCACACACGCACTCATTCTGTCCCTCTTTCTGACTTCTACTGGGTGGATGGCAGCGGCTAACGTGGCCATATCTCCGTATGGAGAGGTTTTGGTAATAGAATGCACGGTGAAGAGAAGACGCATAGGCAACCCTAAAAACATGAATGTTTTAGACTCGTTGTTGACAATCAGACTGGTCACAGCGTTTTGACTGTCTTTGTAAGAGTTATACAAATCAGTAAAACAGCAAATAAAGACGAAAGAGGTGGCGATATATTTCTCTCAAACGGGGGAGAGGGTGGAAGGGCGCTGCGCGGGGGCGGGGATTGTGTTCCTGATCGGCTTCAGGTGTCAGGCTATAACGTAGCCTAATTACGTTGGACACAATACTATGGACATAATACTTGTGATTTCATACCCATTATGTTGACAGTTTGCCCATTAGTTTTGTGAAATGTAAGTGACAAACTGTAGACGTCACTGAGCTAGAGTGTGCCATGATCAACCATTTTACTGCCTATACAGCGCCTGCTCCAAAGGCCATAGTAGGCTATACAGATGTAAAAATAGGCATAAATATGAATAGAATATGTGTGTGCTGACCCTTTCTGTGAAAGTTTCACAAGCTAAAAAGGTACAGGTTACAGATACAAACATGTTCGGCCCTCCAAGCAAAAGTAGTAATTGTTGCATTATATATTTCAATATTATTGCATTATATTATTGCAATATTACAATATATAATATATATATTCTGCCTAAAACTATTTATTTCCTTGACCATAGTGTATGTGCACTACGTGATAGTAATGGAATGTCAAATATTGCTAAATAAATTCAATAATCTATTGAAAATTATCAATATTTTCCAAAAATTATTAAAAATTCAAAATGGCCGCCACAATATGACGTCATAATATGCAAATTAGGTATGCATATTTACTCCCAAAATAATCTTGGGGTCATCCCCAATATTTGTCTAATTGACAGTCAAGCTCTATCTGTTACCAGTGTCAAGCCACAGTCATTTGAATTTATCATGCCAACATTCAGCTTTTTTGAAAAATAAATTGTGGCGCTTAAAGGGACACTGTGCAGGAAATGGTTAAAAAAGGTACTGCAACTATGCTGCTCATTGAAAATGTGTTGTCTAAGGCCAAATGTTATCTTTTCATGAAAGTTTACTGAGTAATGAATGAATATTTTATCGTACAGCCCAAGTACAGTCCTTTTTGCAGCTAAAAATGCCTATTTCTGGAAATTCAAAATGGCGGACCATGGAGAAGATCCCCCTTTTCATGTATGAAAAGTGCAATTTTCCCAGTCATAATGAATGCTTAGAATTTGATGGTGGTGGTAAGTATTCACGAAAAAGCAAACATTAGTGAATGAGTAGCATGGATTCTGGAAATAAACAACTAAAAATCTCACACAGTGTCCCTTTAAAGGGTTAAACTGTATAATATATATATATATATATATATATATATATATATATATATATATATATATATATATATATTATATGTTTTTATTATTATTATTATTATTATATTTTTTTTTGATTACTTTACTCAAGTGATCAATTCAGGCCTACTTTTTTGTGTGTTTATCGCCACTGGTGTGACAGTTGGGGGCCCCTATGGAGGGGCATATTTGCTCGGGGCCCTTGGCAATTGCCTAGGTTTGACTGATATAAAGTCTGCCTCTACAGTACGTGAAAGAGGTCGGGAAAGGAGAGAGGAGAGAGCAGAAAGCAAACGATGCCATAAGTGCCGGCCCATTAGTTTCTTTCATTACGCTCTTAGCACACGCGGCAGAAGATGAATAGACACTGCCACAGAGGGGACAACACATACGTACAGAAGCACGCATGCACGCATGCACGCACACACACACACACACATACTCTCTCTCTCTCTTTCTCTTGCTCTCTCTCTCTCTCTCTCTCTCTCTTTCTCACTCACACACACACACACACACAGTCGCAGACACGCAAACTGTGGCACGCACACACAGAGATGCATTCCATGCACAAATATAATACCACACACACGAACACGAACACACACACACATGCGCGCGCACGCAGTCACGAAAGACTTCAAAACACGTACACACACGACAAAGTAAGGATATGAGCTCATCATGTCATCTCAAGAGGAGAACGTCATCTGAAGAGCAGGTGCTGTGGTGTGAGCTGACAGAGAGAGAGAGACAGAGAAGAGATAGAAGAGAGAGAGAGAGAGAGAGAGAGAGAGAGAGAGAGAGAGAGAGAGAGAGAGAGAGAGAGAGAGAGCGTTCTCATGCTGAGTCATCTGATGGGGTTTCACCACCACTGCTGATTCTGGAAGAGGATGACGTTAATGCATTTGACGGTGTATGGACATTCATGAACATGATCATCTATGGGTCTTCACTCCAGTCCTACCACTTAAAATACAATGCATGCAGGGTTGCCAGATAAGGCTGCCCAAAAAAATGCTCAAAACCCGGCTGGAAGCACTGAATCCTGCCCAATTCTATTGATTTCTGTTGCCATTTTTCTGCTATAGTGCCATTTTACTTGCAATTTTGGCATCATCTTTACTATGAAAATAATATTAGTCACTGCCAAGTTCTTGCCTGTGTGTGTGCGTGTGTGTTTGTGCGTGCGTGCATGTGTGTGTGTGTGTGTGTGTGTGTGTGTGTGTGTGTGTGTGTGTGTGTGTGTGTGTGTGTGTGTGTGTGTGTGTGTGTGTGTGTGTGTGTGTGTGTGTGTGTGTGTGTGTGTGTTTGTGTGTGTGTGTATGTGTGCGCTTGTTTCTGTGTGTTCAGACTTTGATATCACGTGATATTGACAGTTTTTTGGCACCAAAAGGTTCTCTATTGTCTGTCTGTCTCTCTCCATCACTCTCTCACTCTCTGTTTTAAACTTTTTTTGAATCCTTCACACACACACACACACACACACTCTCTCTATCTCTCTCTCTCTCTCTCTCTCTCTCTCTCTCTCTCTCTCTCTCTCTCTCTCTCTCTCACTCTCTCTCTCTCGCCTTGTCTCGCACACACAGACACACACACACAGACACACACACACTCAACCTTTATTAAGGCAATTTGAGGAGGCCAATCTTTGCCAGGCATGTTTTATCAGTGTGCTGTGAAGTGGCAGTAGAGAAGAGGGAGAAGAGGAGGAGAGGAGGAGAGGAGAAGAGGGCTGTGTTTATATTCCACACGTGGCTGTGAACCTGGCTAGTGATTAGAGGAGGAGATGGGCGCATCAGGAGGGGACTTGGGCCCCTGTACTCAGGGGTAGAGCTACAGGTGGGGCAAGTAAGTTATTTGCCCCTGGACCCAGGGCCCGCTCGTATGGAGGGCCCTATCAGTGTTTTGCCCGGGGGCCCTGTGTGCAATTGTTCCGCCACTGCCTGTTCTGCCTGCCTACAGGAACGCTGACGTGGAGGGGGACAAAGGGGTCCGTTGTCCCAGGACCAGGGAGATTGGATGTCCAGAATTGGGTCCCCATGCATTGCACCATATATGGTATGTATTCAGTTAGGGGGCCTTTCAGGTGGATTTGTCCCGGGCCCGGTCTAAGCGGTCAGCGTCACCTTGCCTGTAGGTACTGTACAGATGGGGGCATTAGGAGGGGATTTGGGCCCCTGCACTGCCTGTGCTGCCTGGAGAGCTTGAGTCTCAGAATTGGATCCCCATTATATTGTAATCAGGGCCGCTGTCAGCTTTGGCTGGACTAAGTCATCTAAAAGTCCCCCCCCCCCCTTCCAATACATACAATGTAAGGAGGACCCACTTTTGGGCCCTCTCTCTCTGTGGGCGCGAGAGGACAACTAACCCATTTGTCCCCCCTGTAAGCTTCACTGATTATATGTATTGAGAGGGGCGGGGGCTTTTCAGATGGGTTCATCCCGGGCCAGGCCAAAGCCGTCAGCGGGCCTGCCTGCCTGCACTGTACTGTATGCCAGAAGCCACAGACTCCACAGAGACCCCAACGGCCCTTGAAAGCACAGCGTGTATTTTTCGTGTTTTTTTTCTTTTCAGGAACATTTAGCACCAAGCAAGCATCAATTCAAGTACTCTTATCTAGGGTTTAAAAGTATTTTTGTTTTTTTGTTTAATGCACGTGAATCCTCCATGTTCATGCGGCACCTTGAGCTATTTCCAATCAGAGATATACTGTACATGCTTCAAACTTATGCCCTTATAACTGCATATCCCTATAACTGCTTAGGCCCTTATAACTGCGTAGGCCCCTATAACTGCTTAGGCCCCCTATAACTGCTTAGGCCCTTATAACTGCTTAGGCCCCCTATAACTGCTTAGGCCCTTATAACTGCTTAGGCCCTTATAACTGCTTAGGCCCTTATAACTGCTTAGGCCCCTATAACTGCTTAGGCCCCTATAACTGCTTAGGCCCCTTATAACTGCTTAGGCCCCTATAACTGCTTAGGCCCCTTATAACTGCTTAGGCCCCTATAACTGCTTAGGCCCCTATAACTGCTTGCAGTAGCCTTCTGTATTCCAGAACCCACAAGCACCGCAACAGACTCCATAGAGACCCTCAGCCCTTAAAGGTACAACGCCTACTGTGACAACTTTTAGGCTTTCGTGATCAAAAGCTTATTTTGCTTTTTCCCAATTTCGTCTGTGGCCTGATGGTGAGGATGTGGTCTTTGGTTTGCAGACTCGAATCCCACCCCTCACCAGAAGTGAAAAGTGAAGTGAAAGCCCAACTGGGAAACTCCAACTCCCATTGTCATTGTGACACAGCACTCCACAGTGCACAGTGCACAAAACAAAATTGCATGTATGCTTCACTCGTGCAAGGGAGCAGCCCCCAATGGCACCCCAAGGGAGCAGAGCGGCGGGACGGCACCATGCGTACGGTACCTCAGTCATGGAGGAGGATGGGGTGTTTTGTGTTTGTACAACTCCATCCATGGATGAAGTGCCCTTGAGCAAGGCACCATACCCCTAATAGCTTGAGGGACTGTAACCAATACCCTAGAAAAAAAAAACTGTAGGTGACTTTTGTACAGCAGCATAAGTGTAATGCAATGTTTTCCATGAATACCAAGTACCACCATCAATATCAAGTGCTCTTTTTGACTTTACCCTACCTTACTGTTACATTTATATGTACATAGCCTACATGAAAATACCCCCTTCCTCCAGCATGTTCATGCACAATCTTACTGTAAATTAAGGGTTTTAGCTCACTATGACAAGATACATAATAATCTACTGGTGACAAAAGCTATAGTATTGCCACCCTGTAAAACATTGCAAGCCAGTTAAACCTAAAAAAGTAAGTTGCCCTGCTGCCTTAAGTTTTCAAGTTAACTCAACCAGGCTTATATTTGCGTAAACTCAGAAATCAAAGTCTCAAGTTTAGTCAACTGACAAACTTAAGGCAGCCAGGGCAACTTACGTTTTTTACACTTTACTAGCTGAATGTTTTACAGTGCGCTTCTCTCCTCTGCCAACTTTGATCTGGGTAAGGGAAATCAGGAAAGCAGTGTACCTCTAATGTGTCTCGTGTCTGGTGCAGGGGCGCCGGTAAGGGGGTAGGGGCCCGGGGGGTACAGTAGGTACTGTCAGGATGATCCAGAGCCTTACAGGGGGGCCCAGGACTCGGCAGAAGGAACAGCCGTGTCAAATGAGCTGTTACATAGTTGACCTCAACACCTTGAAGGGTTTAAATAGCTCCAGACTATTCTGAAGTTTGAAGAATTGACGCCATCGCACTTGCAAAATGTGAACAA
>NC_085857.1:41411891-41424391 GCF_034702125.1 Engraulis encrasicolus | reverse complement strand
TAGGCCAGATGTACATTTTTTCCATCTTTATATTAAAATAGCAATAATTACAACAAATAATAATAATAATTATAATCAATAACATTAATTACATTTTTGCGCACATATAGACAGCCAGGCGGGCACCCGCCTTTTCTTTTTTCTCTCTCTCTTTTTTAAATAAGTTAACAAATAATACAGAAGGATAAAAGAACAATTTCTCGCAACTTTTTTCGTCTCGTAAAATTTACAGCCAGTGTAAGCTTAGCTAGCGCTTTTGCATTTGTACAGAGGTCCCGCACTTCACGGACAATATAACTAGTATGGGGATCTCCGTTAGCCTCAGTAGTCGTCAAGCTAAAAGCAATGGTGAGAGCATGCTCCATAGTTTGTTCCCCTCTTTAACCCACCCCTACCCCGTTACACCCCCTCCCAATGTGTCCACACTCCACTGTGAGTCACTGGGGAGAATGTTGCCCTGTCTCTGGGTTCTTCCCATTCCAGACGGCTGCTTTTAGCTCTAGCCGTTATAGAACCAACAGTCTGGCCCGACAAACACGTTATGCTAGCCGTTATAGAACCAACAGTCTGGCCCGACAAACACGTTATGCTAGCCG
Source organism: Engraulis encrasicolus (assembly GCF_034702125.1). Classification (NCBI taxonomy): domain Eukaryota; kingdom Metazoa; phylum Chordata; class Actinopteri; order Clupeiformes; family Engraulidae; genus Engraulis; species Engraulis encrasicolus. The sequence continues at coordinate 41,423,795 of NC_085857.1, read as the reverse complement.
TTATAGAACCAACAGTCTGGCCCGACAAACACGTTATGCTAGCCGTTATAGAACCAAACAGTCTGGTCCGACAACACGTTATGCTAGCCGTTATAGAACCAAACAGTCTGGTCCGACAAACACGTTATGTTTATTCTTAACTTGCCTTGTCTTGTATTCCCATCAATCAGCCAGTGTCGCCCACCCTCCTTGTTTTTAAGTTAACAGGTAATACAGTAAGGATTTTGTTTTTTCACGTATAGGATTATCACAAGGCATGCTTCATCTATCAGGATAAACATGGGGATGATAACGTTCTCGTTCAGTTGTAACATTTTTAGTTTTGTACTGTACGTAAGCAATTTTTTGCGACACACCTACGAAACAAAACAAATGAATGGCTTATTTCGTTATTTTTTTCTTTTCTTTTCAATGCATTGGCTTCAGAATGCACAAAATATGTTATTTCCAGTGTTTTGGACTATTTTTCCAGTGTTTTTCCGCCTTGACTTTTTAACAACAAGCAAGAGCATGGTAGAATGAGTGCTTTTTTTGAACACTGCATGCATCAGTATTCTGGCTGCGTTCGCGTAGAAAGTCCCAGGTCCTTGTCTCTTTTTTGCTGTTGTTGTCGTCGTCATAGCAATTCATCCGCTGGAGGCCAGGAAGGAGTTACAGTAGCACCAGTTCTTCAAACACCAACATCATGCACCAACATCTCCATCACCGTTTCCACCTCCATCCATCGAGCATTAACCTCTTCCAGTTTAACCCCAAAAAGTCTTTTTCAGGATTCCAGTTTCAGCCCCGACAATCCACAAAGTCACACCTGCTCCTTCCTCCTCCTATATGGCAGTCTTGGGTTTTATTTTTATATATATTTTTTTCTTCTGTCCCATTCACTCACTCAGTGTCTGTAAAGGCTTTCACAGAAAACATGTCTTATCACCACCTGATCAGGAAGCAGCGAATGGGAGAGCTTGATTTTTTTTTTGCAGCAGATGGAAGCCAAGACCGCACAGTATTACAGTATGGGACATGAATGGAAAAACACTGGCCATACTTTTTTTTTTTTTTTAGATCTGCACACGGCAGCACATGTGCGTATTATAGAGTACATAGAGAGAAATTCAGACATGAAGTCACATGAAGACAAAGTCCAAGTGGTCCAGTAATCCTCCATGCTGTCCGTACATCGGAGGCTGTGGTCTTCGGAGGCTGTGGTCTTCTTCTCCTTCGGTTGAGGTGGATCTGGATCTGGATCGTCCTTAGGGGGGGTTGGAGTCACAAGATGACCGGCGCCCCCTAGAGGTGCATCATCATGGCAGGTCTGTTGTGTTTTGTCGCTACATCTAATATTCCAGTTTCGTGTTTTCTTTTGTTTTTTTTCTTCCTCTCTTCCTTTCTCCCTGAATCCCGCTTGGTTCCGTCTTCCCTGAGGGATCTCTCCTGTCACCATTAGGACATCACCCTGGATGGGACACAATAGAAAGGACAAAGTATGAGATGAGACGGAACTTAAAACGTAAGAAGAATGTGCCGTCTAAAATTATAGGAATTATAAGAATTCATGGGATTCTTTCATAACTATGCATTCTATGACACAAAAAACATTGCCGGTCACTCAATGTCTTTCAATACAAATTGAATTTCATGCCATGTGTGTCATTGGTAAGGAAATGTTCTACGTATTTCCTCCATCTCTTTGTGTTTAATGGACAATAACTGTACATCCATCTACAGTGCAAGTGATGCATAGAGGATTCTCTGTGTTCTCTGTTCCGACATACCGCTATTCTGACATCCAACATGCTGTAGGGTTAGGGTTAGAGTAACTGCATGCACTCTCCCTAAACTAATAAAAGCTGAGCACATACCACAGAAAAGGTTTATCTCGGTGGAAAACGTGCCGGTATTCTGACAATAGACACCAATGTCGGAATAGCAGCATGTCGGAATAGCAGCATGTCGGAATAGTGCCATGTAACCGTTTGTGTTTGTGTGTGTGTGTGTGTGTGTAGTAGTAGTAGTAGGGTTAGTAGTGTTCATACTGTCACCTACATGATCATGGCTCCTAGTGTGTGTGTGTGTGTGTGTGTGTGTGTGTGTGTGTGTGTGTGTGTGTGTGTGTGTGTGTGTGTGTGTGTTTCTATACAGTAGTAGTGTTCATGATGTCACCTACATGATCATGGCTCTCATGGTGGTCTTGCTGATCCTCCGGCGGTTCTTGCGGCGTCTGCGGCGGGCCACCTGGGGCTTCGGGGTTGTCTGGGGCCGCGGAGACGTATTCTCGGGCCGCAGCGTGGACAGAGACTCTGTCACTACAGGACGAGAGAAAAAAGATGGAAGACGGTTAGAGGAGAGAAGGAGAAGCAGAAGGAGGGAGAGATGTTTCTCCAACATTGTGCCCCCAAGGGTGAAACAAGCTACCAGGGACCATGCAAGACTAGGGCGATCTATATCAATCCCCTCAAGTTTTAAAGGAAAAACGAACCCTACTCATCTGCACGAGAGAGAGAGAGAGAGAGAGAGAGAGAGAGAGAGAGAGAGAGAGAGAGAGAGAGAGAGAGAGAGAGAGAGAGAGAGAGAGAGAGAGAGAGAGAGAGAGAGAGAGAGAGAGCACAAAGGAGGAACAAAGGAGGTTAGAGGAGAAAGGAGGGTAAGAAAGTTCTCTGTCATTGTCTACCGTTAGTGGGTGGAACAGGCCATCAGATGCTTCACAGGACTAACAGGTTAATTGTCCCAGGCCCAGGGAAACAGGGGGTCCAGAGTTGGGTCCCCATTACTTTGTATGCATTGAGAGGGGGGCCCGTTCAGATTGTTTTGTCTGGCCCCATGCAGTGAAAGCTCTGCAGGGGCTCTCCTGATTATGTCCTCAAGTGTCAGCTAAATGTAATATACCGGTAATGTAAAAGAAAGAAGGGGATGATTGGAAGGGGATTTCAGTTGTTGGTGGTGATTGTGGCGGCCAGTCCAGTGTGCTACAGTATGAGGATGTGGACAATAAAAAAGGCCAAGCAATTTGCCCCCGAAATGGCTTTGACAGCGCATAGCACATGCATGGAAAAGTTGCTGGACGCTGTATCCATTCCACTGACGTCTTTAGCGACACAGGGAAGAATCAGAGGAAGTGCGGCTAATTACATGAAGGGCCGTGTTTGGACGGCAGATAAGGGCCCGTCGTCCACCACCACTACCATCCCGTGTTGCCAGATTGGGCCGTTACCTGCCCAATTGGGCTACTTGGGATGGCCGTCTGCGGGTAAAAACGGGAAAAATTGGCTATTTGGCGTTTTTTTCTGCAGTTTTGTGCCCATATAAATCAATGCAATTTGTGGAAATTGGGCGGAATTTAGCACATTTTGGCAGTTTTGAGAACATTTTGGGCGGGATTTGATCAGACACATCTGGCAACACTGCTACCATCGCATTACTCCAGACCCCAGACGAGCTGCTCGAATTAGCGCGAGGCCCCGGTGCAGTCAGTCCATACAGGATCTGACCAAAGCGAGAGTGTGATTTGGGCCAATTAAGTCATCGTAGCTAATCTAGCGGGTGGTAAACATCAGGCCATATTAGGCTAAATCAGAACCCAACGCAGTCAATACAGGAACTAGCAAGAGGAAAAAGTATGAGATGGAAACACTGAACTCAAATTGGAGTCCTGGAGCAGTCACAGGATCTGTGTGAGTGTGATTTGGGCCAAATAAGTCATCTTGGCTAATCTACTCACTGGTAAACAGCGGGCCATATTAGGCTAAATCGGAGGCAGTCAGTCAATACAGGATTTATCAGTGGGAGATGTGAGCGACTAAAGAGCGAGTGTGGTTTTGGCAAAACAAGTAATTGTAGCTAATCTGCCCCCTGGTAAACATTAGGGCTACTCCAGACAGCAGAGCTCAAATTAGAGCACCGTACAGGATCTACCAAAGAGAGATTGTTTTGGCCAAATAAGTCATAGCTAATCTACTCAATGATAAACAGCAGGTCACATTTGGCTGAAATGGCATATGGTTAAAGCTAATCAGCCACTAGGCCTACGTTACTCCAGACAACGACCTCGGATTAAAGCCCTTCACAGTCAATGCACTCAGGATCTAACCAGAGAGAGTCTGATTTGGGCCATACTACAAGTCATCGTAGCTAATCTATCTTGTGGTAAACATCTCACCACGTTAGGCTAAATCAGAGCCCAGCATAGTCAAGACAAGAACTACCAGAGAGAGTGTTAATCGGGGTCAAACAAGTTATCATAGCTAGTCTAACAACTGGTAAATAGCATACCGGTAGTTACTCCAGACCGTTACTACGTTACTCCAGACTGACAAATTCAAATTTGAGCACCACACAGGATCTACCAAAGAGAGATTGTGTTGCGCCAACTAAGTCATAGCTAATCGACTCACTGTAAAATAGCAGACAGTACTAAGCTAAAATTACACAAGGGTGTTGTGGGGCAGTGGTTAGAGCTAATTTAAATACGATCAAATTAGACAATATAGGATAAACCAATGAGAGAATGAGCTGGGCCAAATAAGTCATAGCTAATCTACGCACTTCAAAACATCTAGTCATACACAAACAACAGGTCATATTGGGAAAAATAAAAAAGGGCTTCGGTAGGATGGCCATGGCTGAGATGATCATCTACCATGGAAGTGCAAGAGGCTAAGGGAGGCATAGAAAGCTCCCTCACACGTAATTTGCAGTATTTACTTGCAATACTGCAGTATTTATGTTTCGGGCATACTGATCAGGAAAGTTTGCCTGAGCAGAGAGGCAAGATGTCGAGGTAGTACACAGGATTCTACCTCTTTTCAACTATACATCCCATATGTCGACCTCGCCCACTTCCAGTGCTGATGTTGTTCACCATCTTTTCCAAGTAAACCAAGACATGGACTTTGACTTTCAACCACACAACAGCAGCTCATGAAGTGAATCAGATGCACCTGTTGCTTTGCTCAAGGCAGAAAACCCGAATGACCTAAAAAGGCCAAAAGATATACTACCAACACAGTTAATGGCCATGTTTACATGACGTTTTCAATTTCGAATGAATAATTCAGAGTTAAATAGTTCCGTCGAATTTACATTGAACTTTCATTTAATTCCGAATTGTGAGGTGTTTACATGATGTTTTCAAAGCGGAATTAAAGCTTTCTTCAGAATTAAATTAAATTCATTCTGAATTAAATGACTCATGTAAACGAGGCCAAAAATAAGTACCAGTGACCGTGACTCGTGACCCAACACCCACCTGCTCGCTGTGAGGAGGTCGGGTGATGATTATAATAACTGTCCTGCTGCTGCTGCTGTTGCTGCTGCTGCTGTTGTGACATCACTTCCTCCTGAAGCTCCTTCTCCTTCTCCCTCTCCAGCTCCTCCACCAGCTGCGTCCTCCTCCTCTCCTCCTCCGAATCGTGACGCCCCTGCCCCCGCCCCTGCCCCCTCGGACTGCTCGTCACCTCCGCCTGCCCCTCGTACTGACTGCTGCCCTCCGATTGGACCGAGTGCCCGTGACCACCGCTGCTGGCCATATCCGATTGGCTGTTGTGGTGGTAAGTCGCGGAGCCGGCGTCTGGTTGTTGTTGGCCGTGGCGGTGGTGGTAGGACGATCCGTGCTGCGTGGGCGTCTGGTGAGTGCTGTCCCGCAGCATGTGGGTGCTCGGCTGCGTCTGAGTCTGTCGGCCATGTTGGTTTTCCACCGTCAGCTTGTAGTCGTGGCGTTGATACGGTTGTTGTTGATGATATTCCTGCTGCTGCTGCTGCACCCCACCCTGCTGCCGGCCGTGTTCGTCCCCTCCGCCACCGCTGCTGGCGTGCTGGAATGTTGGCTGAGGCTGCCGGACGGCTTCCTGTTGTCTCCCGCTGTTGTCTCTGTCTCTGTTGTAGTGAGGCGCCACAGGCACGCCCTGCTGTCCCTCTCCGTCTCCCTCGCCCTCCCCACCCCACCCCACCCTCACCCCGACCTCCGAGGCCACGGAGGGCTCCTCCTGAGTCAGGGAAGTGGAGGAAGAGGAGGAGTAAGGATCCTGCTCCTGTTCCTGCCGCCGGTGCTGCTGCTGCTGCTGCTGCTGCTGTTGCTGCTGCTGTTGGTGGTGGTGGTAAGAGGGGTGCTGGGGCGCGTTGGCCTGTGGATAAACAGGTGTGTGTGGCCGCGCCGGCTGGGGCGGAGGCTGCCTGCTGGCCTGGTAGTCCAGCCGCGCTGGCGTGTGATGTGGCTCCGTGGCTGTGTGCGACGTGCTGTACTTGCTGTTCTGCCACATCCTGCCACCACCGCCACCGCCACCGCCACCACCCTGGGCGTCCTGCTCCTCCAGGTGGAGACGCTGGTTGTGCTTCAGCACGTCGTGACGGTGCAGGTCCTCCTTGGTTTGGGAGGAGCCTCCTGCCCCCTGGGGCTGGGCGGGCTTGTGGGCCACGCGGGGCGCTGGAGGAGGCTGGGGTGGATGGGTAACCGGTTGGGGATGGGGTTGGGGCTTTCGGGCGGCGTTGTTGGAGGAGGAGGAGGAGGAGTAGGGGGAGGTCAGGGGTTGGCAGTCGCAGCGCACGTGGTCCTCCACCGGCACGATGACCTTCTCGAAGTGCGGCCGCGTGTTCACGTAGGTGATCTTACTCATCTGAGGGAAAGACGGAGGGAACCAAAACAAGAGGGTTTTTTTGTAATTAACATGCTTTTATTTTTCAAACACAAGGTAACACAACCCAACTTAATCAGAAAGAAATGTTATGACCTCTTTCCTGTCAGTGCAGTGACTTATTACACGCACACACACACACACACACACACACACACACACACACACACACACACACACACACACACACACACACACACACACACACACACACACACACACACACACACACACACACACACACACACACACACACACACGCCAACTGTGTACACTGCACTTCTCTTGAAAAGGAACGGTGAGTTTCCTTCCAACTTCAAAGAAGTTCTTTTGGAAAGCACCCCTGGTGATTTGTTTTGTGTGTGTGTGTGTGTGTGTTTACACTGTGTTACCTCATGGAGTAAATGATTGACTACAAAGCACGGTGGCGCATTCTTTAGCGTATCAGTAACGGAGAAATACCTTATCAAAAATGTGTCTGTTATGTAACTATCAAAGATAGGAGCCAGAAGAACTTAGTGGCATGCTTTTCCTTTCCTTATATGTTTGAAATTGTGAATTTTCATGACGTATCCACAGAAGTGTTTTAGAAAAGTAAGGATGATGAGGATGAGGATGATGATGATGATGATGATGATGATGATGATGATGATGATGATGATTAATATTACACACTGGCATGGCTCTAAATTAACACCAGCCAACCACCCAAATGCTGATGAATTTCCAGTTTGGCTGGTAGAAAAACAAACTTACTAGACAGTAAATTCTACAGTGCTCATTTAACACGTAGAGAGTTCATTTGAGTCCAAATGATGTCAAATCAACTCTATATGTGTTGAATTAACACCACAACATTTACTGTGTAGACACTTTGACCCATTAGTTAGTGTCCATTTGGTTAGTAAGATTAACATCTACTAGTCATTTTGGCTGGTGATGAAAAAAGTTAATTTAGTGCCCTGAACAGTGGGTAAGAGTACTCATCGTCATTGTAGTAGCAATGCTTAGGAGTTTGTGGTGCTGTAGCAAATCATGCATGATGAGATTTATGGAACTTATTACATTCAGAATTACATAAAGAACCAACGTTGGTGTGTGTGTGTGCGCGTGTGTGCAGGGACGCCGACAAGGGGTGATGAAGGGGTCAGTTGTCCCAGGCCCAGGAAGATGGGGGGGGGCATAATTTGTCCCTCATTACATTGAAAGCATTGGGTGGGGTGCCCTTTCAGATGACTTTGTTCTGGGCCCAGCCAACGCTGTCAGCGGCCCTGTGTGTGTGTGAAGATGGTCCTACTCTCTCTGCAAAAGGCACTGTGTGTGTGCCTATATAATTGCATCTGCATTATGCACGTACTTGCAGCTGCCTGATGCCTGAGGTGATGATGGACTATGATGTGCACTGTGATGTGCTTACATGTTTGCATGGACTATGACGTGCTTGCATGCATCTGTAAGTGCACTGTAAAACATTGTAGCCACATACGTAAGTTGCCCTGCTGACTTGTGTTTGTAAGCTAACTCAACTCGAGGCTTAAGTCATTTCGAGGATTTCGCAAGTTAAAACTAACTTACAAACTTGAGGCAGTAGGGCAACTTACTTTCTAACTTTTTGACTGGCTGCAATGTTTTACAGTGTTCCCATGTGTTTCTCTCTGTGTATGTGGTATATGCCCGTAAGTACCTGCAGTTGCCTGATCTCCGTGACGACGGGTACGCATTGCGAGGTGCGGCTAGTGCAGCACCCCGAGCAGCGCTGCACCTCCACGCAGAGGGGCCAGAGCATGAAGTGGGCGTTGGTGCGGTCGTGCATGGAGCGCGTCACCTCCAGCACCTCCGTGCGCACCTTACACGCCGCCGGGCGCGCCGCCTCCGCATTCGATGTAACTGCAGGAATCGGACAGAGAAAGAGGGTATGTTATTACTTTTTTCATGTTTATAGAGCTTCATTTTAAAAGGTCAAGTCCCTTGCGACAATTCCCAAATGCATTTCTTGATAAATTGTTAACATGATTATTAAATATATTTGTTAGATGTATTTGTACTGTATGCTATTATACTGTACATCAGTAAATGTCAAACTAAAACATCTTTCTTTGAAAGTGGTACTATTAATTTACGATGTTTAATTTTGTGTTGTAACCATAGGTAACGGAGACACAGACAGATGATTAACTATGTTATTACATTTACACATATTACAATGTAAAACTGAAAAGTCTTTCTTTGAAAGTGGTAGGGCCTACTATTAATTTAAGCTTGTTGAGGTGTGAAGGCACATATATTCACACAAAAGTGTGTATAAATATGTCCAACATATATGTGTGCGTGTGTGTGTGTGTGTGTGTGTGTGTGTGTGTGTGTGTGTGTGTGTGTGTGTGTGTGTGTGTGTGTGTGTGGCTAATTGGTGTGCCACACATGAACTGTATAGTGAGTCCGGGACCCCACAGACAGACAGACAGACAGACAGACAGACAGACAGGCCCGGAAGCCAGTGTGTCTCTACCACACATACTTTCACATGCCTGACAATGTCAAACAAAGACAATGAGAGTCTTTTTCTTCTGAACAACAACAAAAATGACTCACTGAGACTTCTGGGAACTCGGGAGTGATGTTCATCGCTAGGTTGGAGGTCATTGGTTGTTTGATTGTCCGACTCCTCATCTGTTGAATTCAGACAGACAACAATGTAGATGGTTTAGTACTGATGACAAGAGGTCCAGCCCCCCTTTGCAGACATGGCAACCTAGATTGCAGACAAAAGACAAAACTACTGCTGCAACATTAGAACCAAACCCTTTCCTCAGACAATTAAAAAAAAAAAAAATTTGGTCTTTACTTGATAGGACAGTGTGAGAGGTGGACAGGAAGCGAATTGCGAGAGAGACGGGGAGGGGTTGGCAAAAGACCCGAGCTGGGAATCGAACCTGGGTCAGCCGCATGGCAGGCGAGTGCCCTGCCGGTTGACCACGGCAGGGCCCTTTCCTCAGACATTTCGACCTACTAAATACCAGACAAAAGACTAAACTCCTGCCACATTCAGCATTTGAACCAAACCCTTTCCTCAGACATTTCATCCCAAATGCCAGAGAAAAGGCAATACTGTTGCTGCCACATACAGTATTAGGCACATTCAGCTTTTCAACCAAACTTTTTTCTCAGACTAGTCAACCCAGATTGCAGACAAAAGACAAAACTGCTGCTGCCACATTCAGTGTTTGAACCAAACCATTTCCTTAGACATGTCAAACCCAGACAAAAAAAAAAAAACTCCTGCTACATATTTGAATGAACCAAACCATTTGCAGACATGTCAACTCAAAAAAAGAAAAAAAAACCGTTCCACATAAGGTATTTCAACCAAAACATTTCCTCAGACATTCCAAATTCCAGACAAAAATCCTGCCACCCATATGCTGTATTTGAATGAACCACACCATTTCCTGAACAGTCTGATCCTTCTCCATTTGTCATGACAGGTAGATTAATGGGTAATTAATGTGATCACCTGGGTTAAGTACTCAGCCAGCAGGAATACACAGTAGGGGATATTTCACTTTAGGAAACTGGGGATCAATTAATCTTTTGAATGTTGAATGCCAGCTAACCGTCTGAGGAAGATTCTTGTCTGTTCAGCTCATGCTAGTCAAACAAGCTTAGTTCCCTAAAAGCAACCCAACACATGTCTGGATCTTTGAAGATACAGTATGTTTACTTTCAAAGGGTATATCAGTTCTGATCAACAATAATACTAGGGAATTCAAGGTCTATTGAGCGTGTCATTTCCATGCGAATCGGATATATGAAAGGGCACCAGGCCCGCCGACAGTGGGGGACAAAGGGGTATGTTTTCCTGGGCACAGAGAGATAGGGAGTCCAGAATTGGGTCCCCATTACATTGTATGTATGCATTGACTAGGGGGCCCTTTCAGATGACTTTGTCCTGGGTCCAGCCAAAGCTGCCAGCAGCCCTGAAGGGCACAGCTCTGAAGGGCATAGGAGGATTCGAGAGAGAGAGAGAGAGAGAGAGAGAGAGAGAGAGAGAGAGAGAGAGAGCGAGAGAGAGACTGGCTCCTAAAACTGCTCCAGGGCCGACATTGTTTGGCCGCATAAAGGAAATTGTCTGATTGTAACAATCGCTGCTATTTCTCCCCACAGCCCCGACAGACACACAGTGGAGGAATGTGTGCGAACAGAGATATGAACATACAAATATAGCATGTGAGTCCAGTGTGTGTGTGTGTGTGTGTGTGTGTGTGTGTGTGTGTGTGTGTGTGTGTGTGTGTGTGTGTGTGTGTGTGTGTGTGTGTGTGTGTGTGTGTGTGTGTGTGTGTGTGTGTGTGTGTGTGTGTGTGTGTAGACCGATGTGTGTGTCTATGTGTATGTGTATTTATCAGTGTGCCCTTTTCCCAAGTCCTTTCTAACAAGAAAATAAAATAGCATGCATCTGGCATGAATCTCTCAGTGTGTCTGAGTGCGTCACGTCTGTGTTTACGTTGGTGATATAGCGCCGTTTTATAGTTCAGCGAACAATGGTGAGGTTTTTTTCTTCTTCAAGACCGATGCCTGTCTGCCTGTATGAATGTCTGTGTGAATGTCTGCGGCATACTTAATACAATCTAATGGAGACTACAATGTACTCCACTCAGTGAGGTTAATCCAGTACTTTTGTGATAGACTAGTGTAGTGGAGGGTTTTCTTAGTAATTAGGTGAAGAATGATGTTTTTCTTTTCTTTCTGTGTATATCCAAAAATGTGAAGGGATATGTTCTGGATTGATGTCTTTGCCTTTTTGCCTTTCCCCCCTTCATTAAACACCATTCTTTTAAAAAAAAAAGAATGATGTTCCTTTCCTTCTGAGACCAAGCGACCTGTCCACCATGTGGATGTGTAATATTGTGAATTGGTCTATGCTCTGGATTAGTCTTTTTTGTCTATCTGCACTGTAAAGCATTGCAGCCAGTTACACGTAAAAAAGTAAGTTGCCCAGCTGCTTTTTTTTTTACTGTAAGTAAACTCAACTTGAGAAATCATCAAGTTGACTTAAGTCTCCAGTTGAGTTAAATTACAAACTTTAGGCATCAGGGGAACTTACTTTGGTATGTTTAACTAACTGGCTTGCAATGTTTGGCAGTGTGCGATGTGGTTGGTGTCTTGTTCTGTGTCATGAGTCTAGTCTCGAAGTTGAACTTTGTGTACTCCACTCCGGGTTAATGCTATTCTCATTTTTCTTGTCAGTTTTCTTTTGGTGCTATTTTTGGTATGTCTGACACACCCACGC
>NC_085857.1:41384391-41399391 GCF_034702125.1 Engraulis encrasicolus | reverse complement strand
ACATTCGCAAGATGTGGATTAAAAACGTACACCGAAAGGACTTTGCCCCCAAACAAGTATTCAAGGGTATGTATTCTTATTTCTAGGTGGTTAGTGTAGTTAAGTATTGTAAGCCAGTGTCTATGTAACATAAACTGGTGGCAACAATTATTTAGCTTGGCTAGCTAATTCTAGTTACTATTATTTAGCATTCTTTCATTAATACTTAAGTTTCCCCAGGAGTGGGAAGAGCACCATGAGCCCCATGGTTATCTGTGCTGTGTGTCATGGTACATTTTGGTGCTTATTTTCGATTATTTGTGTATGTGTGCCCTTTGAAATGAAAATGTGACCCTGGCAACTTAGCTAATTATTTTGTTATGCTAGCGGAGTTTTGGCAAGGCTAGCCAGGTTACACTGACTTTAATAAGAAGTCAGGCTAGGTTTTGGTAGCACCATGAGCCCCATGGTTATCTGTGCTGTGTGCCATGGTACATTTCTGTGTTTATTTACGATTATTTGTGTATGTGTGCCCTTTGAAATGGAAATGTGACCCTGGCAATTTAGCTAATTCTTTTGTTATGCTAGCGGAGTTTTGGCAAAGCTAGCCAGGTTGTGTGACTGACTTTAATAAGAAGTCAGGCTAGGTTTTGGTAGCTTTTGTTTTGTCCATAACCTACCCCAATTTTATTTTCATCTCATAAATCGACCAGCATGTTTGTATTTGTAATAATGTTTGCCATTCTATTGGAAATAAAGTGGTGGGGACAAGCTAGGTTCATCTCAAAAGTGGTAGGCCTATGGACATGTCCCCAACACCCAGACTGAAAATTACACCCAGACTGAAAATAACCCTTCCTCAACAAAAGATAATTTTCGCTATCCAACCTCAGTGTACATGTCTTGCTTTGTCCTGTATTTTGTCTAATGTCTGTGAGAATGACTGTGAATGAATTTCATGTGTAACAGCCAATTATATATTTTTTTATCTCATCTTATTCCCACCCTCCTTAGGTGTTTGCGGAGTACACTTCCCTGACGGCAGACCAACGCAGGAACACCCATATCCCATATTATTATATGGTTGTGACGTCATCTGTCGAATGCTCCATTCATTTCAACGGGGCTCCCCAACGTTCGGACGTCTGTTATTTTTCGATAACGGACGGGTTGGTCTATAACAGACCGCTGTCAATGGCAACAAGACTTTTCACTGCTAAAGCGACTTTTCATCAAGACTCTAATCAGCTGCTGTGATAGACAGCACCCGTTGTCCTGGCTACCGCTGTCAATGGCAACAAGACGTTCACTGCTAAAGCCACTGGCTTGTATACAAGTCAGTGGCTAAAGCGAATGTTTCATATCACTCCGCAGGGGGTCCGGTCTTTTGTCACTCTAATCAGCTGCTGTCACAGACTTCTTATACTACAAGTCAGTGGCTGCTGTGATAGACAACACCTGTTGTCCTGGCTAGCCTACCTAGCTGTTGCCTAGCGGTGTTCCACAACGGCACTGTTTTGTTTTGCGCAGCAACAATCTTAACATTAAATAGGTCTAAAGAAATGACCCCGCATGTGTGAATCATTTAAGTATATCCATATAATAAGCGGGTTAACTTTCGGCGAGTCGGTCGCTTTGTGGAATAGCAGCACTTCAGAGAGAACAAGACCCCTCCGCTCCGCGTCGGGGTCTAAAGATTCTCTCTGTCGTGCTGCTATTCCACGGTAGCGACCTTCTCGCCGAACGTTAACCCTTACATATGGGATATGAATATAGTGTAAGTTTACATGTATATAACAAATAACTTAAGTGCTTTTTTCTTAATTACCTTAACCATATGTTGTTAAAGTACTTTTGGAGCGATTTGCCTCCAGACGTTAGACTCTCCCATCTGCCACTACTTTTTAATCTAGGCTAAAATAAAATAAAAAAAACAAAAAAATAAAAACACACACACACATTTTCTTAACTTAGTTCTTGACTCTTAGTTGTTATGCTTTCTCTCCTTAAGGCACTGCTTTTATGTACCTACATTGCCTTTCAACACTTGTGTCTTATATTCCATGCAAGAGTCTACATCTGCTAATTGTAATATAATGCAATGTGAAGTGAGATTTAAAGTGTTCTGTAGGACAGTGGCGTTGTAATTAACTGTTTTTAAAAGCTGTTGGTGTTTTTTGTTCCTTCTTATATTTATTCTCAGAAAGCACCATCATGTGGAAGACCACCCCCAAAGAGATGTCTCCAGCCCCCAACAGAGAGACTTGGATTAATGTTGAGAGGATTATTGTTCAATACGGTGTAGAAACACTTGGTTCAGTTATATGTATATATCTATCATCTTTCAAGAAATCCTTCCCCTCAGCTGTGACCATACTGAACAAGAGATGAACTGTCCAGCTGCAGCATGCATGTATTGTGTGGTCTTGTCTTTTTTTTTTTTTGGTCAAGCCTTGTCTAATGTCTGTGAGAATCACTGAAGCCACGCCAAAGACAATTTTCTTTTTCATGGGTGTAACAGACAATTAAGTTTTATCTAATCTAATCATATCAATGAGAATCAGTGCACCTGACAAAGGTATGACATACCGTATACTGTAGGCTTAAATGCTAAAGAAAAATGAATTAACCTGGCGGTTTTGAATTGTTTATTTACACAGTTATTAAAATGCATACAGATAGTGAATTTAATATAGTTCAATACTGTGTGCTTACTTGATGGTGTTTTTTTTATATGTGCTGAACTGAAAAACAACCTAGCTACTTGTGCTCAATATCCAACTGCAGCATTGTAGTTGCAGGTGGGGGGTGGTGGTTGTTCAAATTTGACACACACCTTACATTGGTCCACTTTACAAATGGCCCCATACACTAAATGACTCTTGCTGGTGTGTTTTTTACTTGGCAACTTGTTATTAATCACTAATGTTCTTAATGTCATTTCAATGCAGCTCTTTGTGAGAAATCTGGGCAGCCATGGCCTAGTGCAGGGATGTCAAACTCAGGCCCGGGGGCCAAATCTGGCCCGCAGAGTCATTTCATTTGGCCCGTAAGATCATTTCAAATGTGTATTACAGTTGGCCCACATACACCATTAATATATAGCATAAGACCTGAACATAAAATGTAATGTGTCAAAAAAAATATGAGTGGGCTGGGCATAGGCCAGTAAAACAGCTCACACTACTGCAACAGAGTATCTGCAGGCACATTTGAACTACGATGGGAATCTGTTTGTGAAATTTAATTATGAGATTAAGTGTGTTTGCACAATTTTAGGCCGTTGTAAATATTGAGTTTGGCCCGCGACTTTGTTCCAGATTTGTATTTTGGCCCTCTGTGAGTTTGAGTTTGACACCCCTGGCCTAGTGGTTAGAGAGTTGGTCTTTCAATCTAGGGGTTGCTGGTTCGAATCCCCCACGACCTCTCCCTACACCTCCATCCATGGCTGAAGTACCCTTGAGCAAGTCACCTAACCCCACATTACTCCAGGGACTGTAACCAATACCCTGAAAAATAACAGTTGTAAGTCGCTTTGAACAAATGAAAGCGTCAGCTAAGTGAAATGTAATGTAATGTAAAATCTTGCTGCAGTGTGTTGTGGAATAGACACAGGAGCTGACCTGTGGTGTCCAGTCTTAACAGAGAGCTGGTGCCACTGTCACACATTCAATTTAATTAATCATTATCCCCCTTATATTGATTGGGAAATGTTATACTGGCTTTTTTTTCATTACCTCCTGACTATACCAGACATCATTTTTTATCATTACCTCTGCCACATAATATGTGATTGAGTTTTGCAGTCTGTTTGTTCATCGCTGGGTGCACAGCTTGCCACTAAGGGGCGCCAAATCCTTACTTATTGCTGGAGACGCTACCACAAGGAGAGGACGGGAGGTGATGTCTTCTAAAAGGGCTGTGGTTAAGTAGCCTAAGCAATCAGCTGGTGCAACCCACTGTCTTAACACTGCCTCAAAATATCAGTTCTTGCAAGGCACGATTTACATGGTGAAATTAATGACATGTTGAGGCCAACAAGGCTTTATTTTATCAGTTAGAGGGACACTGTGCAGGAAATGGTCAAAAAGGGTACTGCAACTATGCTGCTCATTGTAACTGGGTTGCCTATTGCCAAATTTGATCTTTTCATGATAGTTTACTAAATAATAAACTCAGATTTTCTGTTATGGCCCAAGTACAGTCCTTTTTGCAGCTAAAAATGGCTATTTCTGGAAATTCAAAATGGCGGACAATGATGGAGGAGTACTGTATGTATGAAAAGTGCAATTTTTCCAGTCATAATGAATACTTAGAATTTGATGGTGGTGGTAAGTATTCATGAAAAAGGTAACATTAGTGAATGAGTAGCATGAATTCTGGAAATAAACAACTATAAATCTTGCAGTGTCCCTTTAATGACAGAGGTTTTTTTTTAAAAAAAAAAAACACACACACACACACCTTGCTTTCTGATCAGGCCTAGCCTAGAGAGAGAGAGTTTCCCTATTGCCAAGGCGGCCACCTTGACCTGAAAAGATAAAGATTCCCTGTTGTTAACGTAGGCCTAATTTCTAAAGATAGATATAGATACATATGCATGCCTGGTTTTAAATTAACAACCGGTCAAATGCTGGTGATAATTCAGGTTCTTAATTCATTCGGCAGTTATATTTTCTTTGTTTTGTTTTTACTTTGTTACAGTTTTTGCCTAGGCTACTGCTTAAACACTAAAGGCTGATGACCAAAGTAGCATATTGTTCAGTTGTTGGTACTATAACACATGCTGCTTTACCTTAATCAAAAGTCTAGCATTACACTTTCATACCAGCTTTGCAAAGCACTTGTTCCTTTACGCAACACACACACTCCGGCTGTCTGCACACCATTTTATACACAAGACACTTTGTTCAAAAGTAAATTCTCAGAGTGTCATTGTGAAAACACGTCTGTTAAAAAAAACAAAACGCACTGGATGTATGACGAGATTTAGACACAGACAATAAAACACATGCACTGTTTTCAACCATTTGATGATCTGGCTATTAGGCCCATGTCCCCCGGCGCTGTTGAGTTTCAGCAACTTCTGAATGTGTGCTCTGGGGTTGAGTTTGATGTAGGCCTACAGTACAATGCAAAAAAGTGTTATGTTCAGGATCTTAAGTCTTTCCAACGTTTTACCTGTCAGGGCAATCACTGTGTGTCAAGCAGTACAAAATATCTTGGGCATAGTATCGCTGACAAGTTGGAAGATGATGCTGACATGTAGGCCTACAGACAGGGACAAGTGTAGTGTATGCCAAACATGTTTGTAAGATTTCAAGAAGGTTACACAGGCCTGCACAAATAGTCAAAATGTCATCAACATGTTTTAATCAACCTGGAATTACATTACTCAAAATTTTGAAGCATTTTAACCTTCTTATTGCACGTTCAACATGAATTCGGACATTGGCGAGACGGCGGGTTCCTGTGACTTCATGTTCTGATAGTTGTGTACATCCACGTGTAAATGCTGGAATAGCCAATGTCACTCCTGGAGGAAGAACATCTCCAATTGTGTATCCCCGGTCTGTCAAAATCTGATCACCAGAAATCCACAGTTTAAGATAAAAGTGTCACTAGCTCTGCCACCAAACAGTTTTGACACATACATCACAAAACCATTGGGGGCTATGCAATAGAGGACTTTGTAGGTGTTGTGATGCTTATAGTTGCTGTATGTTTTTGCTCTTTTCCCCAAGTTCTTCGGTCTTTGGACAAATATTTCAGTGCAATCTATGATGCATGTTGCATTGGGATAGTGTTCAAGAACACTTGAGGGTCTTACTCTATTCAGAGTGTCTCGAGGGAGCCAAAAAATAAGATTTTCCCTTGTGAAATTGGCAAGTGTTGCTCTCCACATTGCGGACATATCACAGGCTGTAGCCAAGCCGAAGCCTCATTAGGACCAGCACTTAGCTGTTCATGGACTGGTAATTTGAACGTCTTCGACTGTGGAAGAAAGCCAATGATGGTGTTCAAAAGTTGCCAAAAGCTGATGATGTCTAGTCCAGTGTAAAGTTTTGACACTTTATCATCCATGTCATGATCTGACAGTGATGGTGTAGGATCGGTTTGTGTGCTTGCATCTTTTGTTGACTTCATCGAACAACAATCATGATCACTACGCTCTGGCCACTGAGTGCCAACATCACATTGGTGTGGAGACAGACTATCCTCCAAGCTATGCCCTACTTCGGTGTCAGAATCTGTCACAGGAGGCTCATCACATGGTCTCTCTGTTGGGGGCTGGAGACATCTCCTCTTTGGGGTGGTCTTCCACATGACGGTGCTTTCTGAGAATAAATATAAGAAGGAACAAAAAACACCAACAGCTTTTAAAAACAGTTAATTACAACGCCACTGTCCTACAGAACACTTTAAATCTCACTTCACATTGCTTTATATTACAATTAGCAGATGTAAACTCTTGCATGGAATAATAAGACACAATTGTTGAAAGGCAATTTAGGTACACAAAAGCAGTTGCTTAAGGAGAGAAAGCATAACAACTAAGAGTCAAGAACTAAGTTAAGAAAATGTGTGTGTGTGTTTTTTTTATTTTTATTTTTTATTTTTATTTTAGCCTAGATTAAAAAGTAGTGGCAGATGGGAGAGAGTCTAACGTCTGGAGGCAAATCGCTCCAAAAGTACTTTAACAACATATGGTTAAGGTAATTAAGAAAAAAGCACTTAAGTTATTTGTTATATACATGTAAACTTACACTATATTCATATCCCATATTATGGGATATGGGTGTTCCTGCGTTGGTCTGCCGTCAGGGAAGTGTACTCCACACACCTAAGGAGGGTGGGAATAAGATGAGATAAAAAAAATATAATTGGCTGTTACACATGAAACAGAAAATTATCTTTGCCATGGCTGCAGTCATTCTCACAGACATTAGACAAAATACAGGACAAAGCAAGACATGTACACTGAGGTTGGATAGCGAAAAGTATCTTTTGTTGAGGAAGGGTTATTTTCAGTCTGGGTGTAATTTTCAGTCTGGGTGTTGGGGGACATGTCCATAGGCCTACCACTTTTGAGATGAACCTAGCTTGTCCCCACCACTTTATTTCCAATAGAATGGCAAACATTATTACAAATACAAACATGCTGGTCGATTTATGAGATGAAAATAAAATTGGGGTAGGTTATGGACAAAACAAAAGCTACCAAAACCTAGCCTGACTTCTTATTAAAGTCAGTCACACAACCTGGCTAGCTTTGCCAAAAACTCCGCTAGCATAACAAAAGAATTAGCTAAATTGCCAGGGTCACATTTCCATTTCAAAGGGCACACATACACAAATAATCGTAAATAAACACAGAAATGTACCATGGCACACAGCACAGATAACCATGGGGCTCATGGTGCTACCAAAACCTAGCCTGACTTCTTATTAAAGTCAGTGTAACCTGGCTAGCCTTGCCAAAACTCCGCTAGCATAACAAAATAATTAGCTAAGTTGCCAGGGTCACATTTTCATTTCAAAGGGCACACATACACAAATAAACGAAAATAAGCACACAAATGTACCATGACACACAGCACAGATAACCATGGGGCTCATGGTGCTCTTCCCAATCCTGGGGAAACTTAGGTATTAATGAAAGAATGCTAAATAATAGTAACTGGCGTTAGCTAGCCAAGCTAAATAATTGTTGCCACCAGTTTACATAGACACTGGCTTACAATACTTAACTACACTAACCACCTAGAAATAAAAATACATACCCTTGAATACTTGTTTGGGGGCAAAGTCCTTTCGGTGTACGTTTTTAATCCACATCTTGCGAATGTCTTCATCCTCAGCACGGCCGGGGAAGCGGTGTACACCGTAGGGCACACAACATGGACAATCCTCTTTTAAACTGTGGACTATGAAGCGCACATACGCTCTTTTTCCACATTTTTAGCTTTCTGCTGTTATTGTTACATCCGATTACGGCACACGTTAGTCCAGATCCAGACATATTTGTACAAAGATGATGTGAAAGTCAGTAACTTCATACGCTTCCGAGTTTACGTCAGGGAGCACTTCAGTAATGGCTCTACTTCCAGTTATGTATACAGATCTATGGTGGCTTCCACTTAGCCTGCTCTGCGTAATAGAAGCGCAATGTCTTCAACCTTACGCTCGAACGCCGACTGATGTGATTGGCTGAGCACATTTGTGTGTCAAATACCGTCAGGACAGTCTCAAAAATCCACACACAAATACAATGGAAGTCACAAATATGTATAGGGCTTGCGAATATATGTAGACCGGTTTGCAAATTAATAGAACTGCGCTGGCATTTGTGAATGGGGTTACATTCATTTGTGCATCATGAATTATATTTGTGAATGTTGTTACATTTGTTTGTGGATCATGAAATGTATGAATTATATTTGCGAATGTTATTACATTTGTTTGTGGATCACGAAATATATTGGTGAGTGGTGTGACATTCATTTCTTAATAATGATACTGATCTCTCTCCATACATATGTGTGTACGTATGTGTGTGCACATGTATGTGTGAGGGCGTGCGCACATGTGTGTGATGACACACCTGCAGTGGACACACACACACACACACTCATGCACTACACACACAGGATACAGTACATAAATTCCACATGTCGTGGAAATGGGCAGGTAGGTGATGGATGGACAGATAACACATGGGGAAGAGGAGGAGAGGAAGAAAAAAAGGGGGAAAGGGTGATTCAAAAAAGTGCTTAAAGCCATCTCTCCCTCTCTCCCTCTCTCTCTCTCTCTCTCTGCCATGCCTGCCCTGACATCAGCCTATTCATCTAGCTGTCAGGAGCGCCACACAGAAACAGAGAGAGAGGGATGGAACACAACAAGAGAGACAGAGAGAGGAATAAAGGACAAGAGAGAGGGATAGAAAGAGATAGATAGTAAAGGAGAGAGTGGAGAGAAGGGGATAGAGAGAGTGAGCTAGAGAGAGGTAGATAGAGAAAGAGAGGAGGCAGAGAGAAAGAGAGAAATACAGGAGTAGAGAGAGGAAGACGAATGGACAAGAAAGAGTAGAAAGAGAGATGGAGAGATAGAGTGCGGGAGAGAGAGAGGGAAGGAGAATGAAAGAGAGAAGGGTGAGAGAGTAAATAAGAATGGTGAGAGAGGGATAGAGAGAGAGAGGGAATAGAGAGAAATTCAGGGGTAGAGAGAGGAAGATAGAAAGAGGGAGGGGAAGAGAGCGGGAGAGAGAGAGAGAGAGAGGACATCCATGTGTAACACTGGGACAGAAAGACAAATACAGGGGTAGAGAGAGGAAGGTAGAAAGAGGGAGAAGAAGAGAATGGGAGAGAGAGAGAGAGAATGAAAGAGAGAGAGAGAGAAAATGAGAGAGAGAGAGAGAGAGAGAGAGAGAGAGAGAGAGAGAGAGAGAGAGAGAGAGAGAGAGAGAATGAAAGAAATAGAGACAGAGAGAACGAGACAGAGAGAGAGAGAGAGCAAGAGAGGACATCAGTGTGTAGCTCTCCGGTATACAATGAGCTTGTGTGATGTAGTCCGCTAATCGATTTCTCTGCTCCACTTGATCCATATTATCCCACTACAATGTGATTCACATTCAATGGCCCGCACGCAGGGAATGAGGCATGATGTCACATCTCAAACGAGCATGCTGCATGACGTCGTCCCATTTCAACTGAGATTTTACATGTGTCATCTTCTCATTTGAAATGAGTATTTGGTTTCAAACCCCATTCAAGATAATCTCTGACACTGTCATCGTTATCTTTTTTTCCCTAACTGGAGTGCGTGAATATTCTCGCAGAGGGCATGGTAATACCCTTGAGAGCTTTGAAAAGCCCCAAAATAATCATCTGTTTTGGGGGGGGGCTCTGAAAACAGATTACGGGTGATTTTTTTCAGAGAGAGAGAGAGATAGGGAGATAGAGAGAGGGAGAGGGAGAGAGAAAGCCTGCTGTTCTTACATAAACGGAGGGTGAGAGGCTGGACGTAATGCCTGCGGCCTAGAAAAAAAGATGCAGCGAGCGAGCGACAATGACCAACGTCCTTGGCTTCCACTGTGTGTGTGGCTCTAGCAGTGTTAATTCAACGTCATGGGAGTAGGGTCAGCAACACTCAGAGTGTTAATGTGACACTCTAGAGTGTTGAGTCAACACTGTTAAATGTGCTGAGTAAAACTGAAGGGAAACGCTGTCCTGTCCGACACCTCACCCCCTTACTTACCTACCTCAGGCAAAAAAAAACATGCACGTGAACCAGAAACAAATTAAGCTATTTTTCTTTCCCGCACTGTATAAGTAGGGTGTGTGCGTGTGTGCGTGCGTGCGTGTGTGTGTGTGTCTTTGTGTGTGTGTGTGTGTGTGTGTGTGTGTGTGTGTGTGTGTGTGTGTGTGTGTGTGTGTGTGTGTGTGTGTGTGTGTGTGTGTGTGTGTGTGTCCGTGTCCAGTTGTTTGTAGGTTTGTTGTGAGTGCTCATTGAATAATGATAGTCCCCTAGCAATGCAAGTGAACTCCCCCATGGGGAAACACACTGCTAGAAATATGACATGATGCGGGTAAGTGGCTGGGGTGCCGGGTGGGAGGGGTGAGAAAGATGCAAAGTGGGGAGTTGGGGTGGGGGGGGTGACATAACGTGACATGACAATGACCGTGAGTGTTAAGTGGGGATGTATGTCATTACAATGCAGCAGCTAGCAGCGGCAGCTCCACATCCCTGCCCCATGATATGCATAAAGTGCGTCGTCATGCTCTCTCCTCTGTTGGAAAGCCCGCATCAGTGCACCGACTTCTCCACACAGCAAGGCATCACTGACTTCACTCCTGAGTCCTGTGTATGTGCGCGCTTATCTTATCTCCGCAGAGATCGCAACTGAAGAACACATTACCATTAAAAACAACACATTGCCATGGGGTGTAGGCTATTTTTAATCCGTTTTCACGAACCTTAGTTGAAAGGTCATGATTAGCGTGTCACGTCCACTCGTTCTCCCCGTGGGAGCCGCAGTGTGAGAAACATAATGAAGGCAGAATGCCGCTGATCTTTGGGGCAGAAAGGTTGCAGCGCAAAGGCGCCCGCATGGTGACAAAGATGCTCTTTCCGTGAGAGAGACAGAGGGGAAGAAAGAAAGAGAGAGAGAGAGAGAGAGAGCGCACGGAGCGGCTGCTTTTTTGGCAAAGAAAGCACTCCTGGGAACCCCGCCAGGGCTATATTTCATGCGGGGGCTAAACGAAATGTCTCGCCCCGTTCCCTGCATGATGGAAGTGCACACAAACAAAATGCGCCCCGTAAATCCAATTACTGCGAGTTAACTGCAAGTTTAACAGGTACCCGCTATATGCGCAACGGCGCAGTGGATAAAAGGCAAAGTGGAAACAATGACCTTATCACACAGCTGTTAGTGTATGGTGGGGGTCCGGCGACAGCGTTGAACTGGGCGCCCAGCACACACTGCATGCAGGTGATGTGACATGCGACTGAAGGACAGATGTCGCCACGGGGGCCACTGCGCTGCAATACCGCACAATTTTCTCACAACTCCATTCCTCGACTACAGTCATCGCATTTACCGAATTTGTGTCAACTCGTGCCTGGTCTCATTGGGAAAAAAATAAAACGTGCCATATTTTCAACCGTAACTTTCAGTGAGCAGGTAAGAGTGGCGACCCTGTGGTCATTGTGTTTGTCAGCAAAGGCGCACCTTGGTTTTAAAAAAGAAACAAAGGACAAAATAGCAAACATCTCCAGGTGACAATAAATCAAACGCCAACCTTACCTCTGCGCTACCAAGCCGCAGGAATGCCGCAAAAGCCGCGAGCAGCAGAATGCACGAGCTCTTCTTGCCGCCCATCCTCGAGACCCCTCGATCGGCTGGGCATTTATGAGCGCGCGCTGGACTGGACGGTCGGGGTCGGGACCGCTCGCTCGCTCCTCTCAGCACTTTGACGCGCGGGACAGCGCCGCTCCGTGAGAGAGCTCCGAGTCTGTCTCCTTGCAGAAACTCTCCTCTCGCCTTCAGAAAAAGTGTCCCGAACAAGCCCGTACAGATGTTTTGGGGACGAGTGTAGGTACTTTGTTAAAAAAAAGGGACTGTCGCAAAATTGCCCTCTCTCTAATAAAGAGGTTAATATGATGTCATGTGTTTCAGTGCTTTAACGCACTGAATTAAGGAGCTATTATTGGTTTCACTAACTGCTTAGTTCACTGAAGAAGAAAAAACCTACCACTAAGAGAAATTTAAATCATTTACAACTAGCGAACAGTGACATTTATGCCTATACAATAATGCCATTGTGCGTTCTTAAAATATGAAGCTAATCATATTTGTCTTGCGGACAGGTGTCAAACATCCAGATATCCACTCAACGAAAAGAAAGAAAAAAAGAAACCTCTTCACTTGTCTTAGAGAATTAGCGCATCTATTCCACGGACATCCAGTTCAGACAGGTATTCTCTTCTTGTGAAATAAAAGTCCAGCGTGCTATCCACAAAACGATTCCAATTTCCACGTCGTGCGCAAAATTCAAAACTCTTCTCGCCCGTGCTGTGTTCTGAAACAATATTGCAGCTGTGCGTGCGTCCGCTCTCCTGGCTTGGCTGAACTGTTGTGGCAAAGAACAAGCCTCTGTGCCGTTCCACTCTGATAACGCTCTGACACTGCTGCTTTCCAAATAGAAACGGCCTCCACAGTCTTCAAGTTTGTAACAGCCTGTCCCCCTCGCTCTCGCTCCTCTGCCCTCCCCTCGCCCCTTTAAGGCAGACTTGCCATGTCCATATTAGGAACAAGGGGAGATTCTCCTTGGTTGAAGTGTGTGGTGCGCTGCGGAGCGATCTTAAAGGGAAAGTCCTCAAATGTTGCAGTACATGTACACTTTATAGCGCTGGCGCGCGATATACCTCCCTTCGAATGTGCGGTATACAGCACGCGCAGGTGAAGGCCAGTGGTTAATGGGCCGTTGTTCGGGCGGGAAATCTTGAAACCTCAAGTAGCTACTTCAGCAGCGAGATGCCGATAAGATTGGGCAATTATCGTGCGCCATGATGACTAATAGCCTACCTACACTGTCAAACACCTTTGTCTGGAACAGGTGAATCATAATCTTCTGGGGGAAAAATAAAACCCTCAAAACCCAGCAACTCCAGAGGCTCCGGAAAGTCATGGCGTCTATTCCACAATTTGATGAGTCTGTCATTTTTCAGAGCTGAGTGTGAATATGTAATGTAGCCTTCAGTAAGAGAAGGTAAGTGGAAAGACCCTGTGGCCTTGCGTACATTCCCTTCCTAGACACAATGCTGGATCTACAAAGATTTAAATAAACCCAGCCCGATGGTTATGCTTTCCACTTTAACTTGGAACAACTCTAAATGGACAACACAATTAGCAAAACCACTGGTGTGAGCAGTTAATGGAAGACTTCCAGTATATAATACAGTATATATTCCACATAGGTGGTTGTTTGCTCTCTCTCTCTCTCTCTCTCTCTCTCTCTCTCTCTCTGGCTCTCTCTCCTACAGTAGGCTACTCCTCTCCCTCCCTCTCTCCGGCCGTCTCTCACTGTAAATGACAGCTAGATTTATGGTCCAAGCTTAGCTTTAGGGCTGTAGGGAGTACCACAGTCCACCACCACCCTTGCTCTAGCCCCAGGACTGGAGCCCCTATCCCTTACAGCGGTTCCCAAAACTTTTTTCCTTGTGCACCCCCTTGTACATTTAAATGTGGTTCGCGCACCCCCTAAGCGAATGTTTTGGTGTGCTGATGGCCACTCAAGTGTGGCTTAACAGCACAAATCATCGCACATTATGCAGAGTCATTTGGGGAATCCTCATTTCCCATAGACCTGATGTTTCTTCCAGCATACAATTCACCATACTACTTAATGTTCATTAATGCTGTATAAAAAAAAACACTCAATTGCTCAATTCAGCTCGTGCACCCCCTTGTAGCAGGCCACGCACCCCCAGGGGTGCACGCACCCCAGTTTGGGAAACCCTGCCCTAACCCACTTTCCCCTGGTGGCTCCATGTCCCAGCAGGCCTCCCAACACCACCGACAGGGCCGCTGACAGCTTTGCGCAGGCCCAGGACAAAGTAATCTGAAAGCCCCCCCCCAGCCCAATAGATACAATGTAAACAGGACCTAATTCTAGGCTCCCTCTCACCCTGGGCCTGTGACAACTGACTCCTTTGTCCCCGCCCACCCCTGTCGACACCCCTGACCACCAGTCTACCCAACCACTCACCAACTCACCCACCCACCCATGGCCCCCCATTTCTCAGAAGATCACACGTTCCGCTGTGTGTGTGTGTGTGTGTGTGTGTGTGTGTGTGTGTGTGTGTGTGTGTGTGTGTGTGTGTGTGTGTGTGTGTGTGTGTGTGTGTGTGTGTGTGTCAGAGGGTGAGGTGGTATGTGTGTGTGTGTGTGTGTGTGTGGGGGGGGGGGGTCACGTTGACGGCTGTCAAGGGTCAGTACCCAGCAGCAGTGGAGCAGCGACAAGCAGCAAGCCAGCAGAGATGTGGTGGATTCCCACCCTGTCTGTCCGTCCGTCCGTTCTGTCCCATCCCATCCCGTCCCGTCCGTCTGTCCTGCCGTTCACAGGCGTTCACAAGCAGGAAGTGACATGGATGTTTCCCTACGCCGCTAACACTGCGCGGGGCTATTTTGGGAGCCATTGACCTTTTATATCCCGCATGCATTGAGTGACTGACGGCGAAGGGACATGGCCGCTTGTCACCGGCAGTGTCACATTAAACCTGAATGCTCACCTGTGTGTGTGTGTGTGTGTGTGTGTGTGTGTGTGTGTGTGTGTGTGTGTGTGTGTGTGTGTGTGTGTGTGTGTGTGTGTGTGTGTGTGTGTGTGTCCGCGCATGTGGCCTCTGCCCCTCTTTCTCTCTGTGTACGTGTGTACGTGCACATGGGTCTCTGTGTGTGTGTGTGTGTGTGTGTGTGTGTGTGTGTGTGTGTGTGTGTGTGTGTGTGTGTGTGTGTGTGTG
>NC_085857.1:41366891-41379391 GCF_034702125.1 Engraulis encrasicolus | reverse complement strand
ACAATGCCCCAGGCCCTTAAACTGGCTGGCCAATAACAACGCAGCAAACTTGATTCCATTTGTTTTGAATCTTTGGATGCAATGCGGACAGGGTTTTGAGGGAGTGACGACATAGAGTTGGCCAATAGGCATTAGACAAAGACAGATACAGTTTGAAAATAGACGGGTTGTTCTCATCCACAATCTTCCGATGTCTCATTGATCGGGCCCAGAAATATTCACATAAATCTCACATTTAGTCTGACTTGTCAGACTACAATTTAGGCAAAATACCAGCCTAGAGCTGGACTCTTATCATTGGGCCTAACTACGGAACCAGTAACAGTGAAACCTTGGGATGTGCTCTGTGCCCCCATGTCAAGATACTTCACGTTATTTCATGTCCACGAGAGCAAGGTGGTGATCAGTTCTGGACTGTGCAAGTAGGCATGTTGTTTACATTCTTGGTAGTAGCTAGTACCACCCACTAACAACCAACTTGGTGCACACTGTATTTAAAGTATTTTCTCTCCAGAGTAGTCATGCCATCACGGCTATTGTCTCTAAAGGTGCATAGTAGGATGGTGGCCAAAGGTATTCCAAATATGTTGCTCATTGAAACTGTGCTGTCTACTGCCAAATTAGATTTTTCATAAATGTACTAAATAATGAACTAATATTTACTAGTATCACCAAAAGTGCAGTAAGTTTTGCAGCTAAAAATGTCTTACCTGACTCTTGCCATTATGGGAACGCCCCCGCGTGACGTAGACGAACACAGCCAGATGATGTAAATCAGGTTAAAAAATGTCTATGTCTGGAAACTCAAAAAGGCGGACAATGGAGATCCCCCTTTTCATGAATGAAAAGTGTAATTTTCCCAGTCATAATGAATGCTTAGAATTTGGTGGTGGTAAGTATTCAAGAAAAAGGTAACATTTGGGAATGGGCAGCATGAATTCAAGAAATAAACCACTTAAACTATTACACAGTGTACCTTTAATGGGGATTCAGAGAAGGGTTCAGAGAGCATATTATTTCTCAAAAATGCACATCCTTTGCCCAGAACACTACAACTTCAAATACTTGTGTGAAAGTTTGGGCTCTGCCATAAACTTCAATAGTAGCCTCTTAGTGCAGATGGGCCCGACGACAGGCAGAAAACAATTAACTACATCTTAACAACATAGCTATTACATTATACTCAGTAACATAGACTTGGTCATTACTTTTTTGTTGGCAATTAAGTTATAACAGAGGCTCTGTGGCAAGGTGTGAAAGGGCTTTCCGGCCTACCTCATGGCCAGTCGAAGCCTTTATGGGGCCCTAAGCAAAATTTCATATGGGGCCCCCCATACCACCTCCTACTCAGCATCAGATACTTCATAAGCTTCATTTCCTTTGAGGGGGAGGAGCTAAGGACATAGGAAGGCTGACTGTAGATCATGTACTCCTTATGCACTGCACTTCTTGGAGCTGGTGGCATGGGGGCCCTAAGCCATCGCATAGCTCGCTTATGCTTTGGGCCGGCCCTGCCTACACTGCAAGGGAATTCCTGCACCCCTTTCCTTGGCCCAATCACAGTCTCAGGGCAGCGGTGCTACTGTACTTGATGAAGCGTCTTGGCACAGCTAACGTCTTTGCTTCAACCGCCCAGTTAACCCGCCGGCCCCAGCCTCCCGCCACCAACTTTTTGAAGGATGTTTTAATACTCTTCCACCCCCTAATCTGTTTCTCCCATGCAAGCCAAGGTCAGAGCAGCGGAGCCACTCACTCGTAGCTGTTGGCTGGCGTCCCTTTTTCGAGTCCCCCCTCCTCCCAGTCCTCCCCATATCCTCCCCTCATCTGTTCCTCTAACAGAATCAGGCACGGTTGGTCGGCCAGCCAGCCAACCCAGCCCACCAGCCACCAACCCTTCAGCCATCCATAAAGTACATTCTGCAGTGTTAATTCAACACGAATGGCCTAATTTAACACAGAAAGGGTTGGTTCTGCTCTTTATGTGTTGAATTTACTACACAAGAACGACACAATTTTACTGTCCTGCCAACAGTGGAGCCAGCCACAACCAGCCAGCCAGCCGTTATTTGCAGTGTTGTTTCAACACTCTGACAACTAAGAGAGTCACATTTAACACACACAGTGTTAGTTCCACTCTCTAAGTGTTGAATTAACACTGCAAAAAAAATATCACCCATCCAAAAAGAGGAGCAAGCTCAGCTGGTCCCGGTCCCAGACCTCCTCCTCTTCTGTGTAAATGAGCCCGGCCCGGCTGCCTCGGTCCCAGACCTCCTCCTCTTCTGTGTAAATGAGCCCGGCCCGGCTGCCTCGCTGGCTGGCTGCTGGCAAGGCTGGACTGGCCATCTGGCATAGAGGGCATTTCCCGGTGGGCCACGCAACCCTTGAGGGCCCCTATCTTCAGAAATGTAAAAAAAAACAAGTTTTTACATTTCTGAAAATAGGGGCCCACAAGGGTGCAGGGCCCACCGTTGAGTGAGTTCTGTGCCGCTAATTATGAGGGGCCCCTTTAGGCCAAAAGTGCCTGGGCCCTATTTCTCCCCCAGTCCAGCCCTGGCTGGCTGGCTGGCTGGCTGGGTGTGTCTGACTGCCCTAATGTGATTAATAGAACCAATTTGCTCCCTCCACCCAGTAGCCCAAACTCCTAAATACACTTCAAAGGCAACCGGCGCTCCAGAAAAAAAAATGCTGCCTATGATGCTATAAACGTCTAGCCTCCCCCCTGTCACCACTGGCACACCATATCACACCACTACAATGTTGTTAACAGAATTGTTTTATACACAGAGTGATGTAGGTTGTAATTTACTATGGTATGCTACCTATGTCCATGTGCTTCCTTGGCAAAAAGAGGTGATAGCATTTTTCAAATGGAGAAGTTTAATGTATTGTGATGTCAGGCGAAAAGTTCTACGACACATTTACTCAAGCCACTCTCTGAGGCAGATACTTGTGGTTTTTCCCCAAATTAAAGCATGTGAAGGTCACATGCTTAAAACGAATGAAAAATGAACGTCGAAAAAAAAAAAAAAACGGTAGAGTGGCTCCCCCAGCTGTGATTCGTTCACTTCTTGGAGACGTTCAAAATAAACGATTTGTTCGCGAACGTCACAACACTACTGTATCTACCACACATTTAGTCAAGCCAATGCTCTCCATCATCTCCCTACCTCTCTCTCAGATGAGTAAAACTCCTCAGCTACGAGGGTTAGATAACAAATGTTATCACCAGTGTTAAAGGTGCACTGTGTAATATAATTAGTCATTTATTTCCTGAATTCTTTTATTGTTATTTTTTGGGGGCTTTACAAGCCTTTATTGCTTTTTTGTCCAGACAGGACAGTGAAGCGGAGACAGGAGTTGGGAGAGAGAAACGGGGAAGGTCTGGCACAGGACCCGGGCCGGGAATCGAACCCGGGTTGGCCACGAAGCAGACGAATGCCCCACCATATCAGCCACGGTAGGGCCTTATTTCCTGAATTCATGCTGCCCATTCACATATGCCCATTCATGCCCATGTTAAAGAAAATTAAAAGAACGCTGCACACTCACCAATAAAACATGGAGCAGAGTGTGCGGCGTTCTTTTAATTTTCTTTAACATTTGTATGCACAAGAAGCCAGCACCTCAAGAAAGACTTTATTGGTGTGCGATACCTCTTTTTTTCTAAAATCCTCTAATGCCCATTCATGAATACTTACTTCCACCACCATCACCACCATCAAATTCTAAGTATTCATTATGACTGGGAAAATAGCACTTTTCATGCATGAAGAGGGATCTTTTCCATGTCCGCCATTTAGAATTTCCAGAAATATATATTTATAATATATATGTAATATATATATATATATATTTATTTTTTTAGCAGCAAAAAAACATACTGTACCTTAGTCATACTAATAAATGTTTATTAATACTAGTAAAGGTTTATTACTTTGTAAATATTCATGAAAAGATCCAATTTGGCAATAGGCAGCCCTGTTTCAATGAGCAACACACGTAGTTGCAATACCTGGCCACCATCCTACGGTACACAGTGCACCGAGTTCACAGAGGGAATACATCACTGTAGCACGTTTACTTTCCCAAGCCAGTTTGGCCACCTCTGTTAGTATGTGCGTACGTGTCCTGGCATAGTCACGACTGTGCGCAGCGCAACAGGTGTGGAAGTGAACTTAACAGTTTAAATTCGTAACGTAACAAAGTGGAACCTTTATTACCGAACACTGACAGATTAATGCTAGACTTCGCTAGCAACAACCTGACGGTAAATTAATCCATCTGTCCACCAGCTACTTCCATAATGTCACAAGGCACCAGGTGGATATTGGGATCGGACTTCCCGCTGGCTTCATCGCAGCATTTGTTAAAGTCCATTCATTGATCCAGCTCTCTCTCCCTCATGAGCAAAACTCTTCAGCCTGTTAGGTGAGATATAATTAGTGTGATCACCTTTATTAAGAGTAGACAGAGGGACTATACTAAAAGACATTTAGGCTACATTCATAAATGGGTTACATATACGGGCATACTGTACAGGACTTACATAAGCATGATATACTGAATAAATACTGTGAACATACATGTGACATGCACAATAGGTGTGGAAATTAACTTTACAAGTTAATGTGTGAACTTAACAAGTGTGATCCTTTACCGGACGCTGACAAATATAAATGGCAAAGTTCACCAGCAAACCCAAACGGGTCATGAATTAATTTGCGTCTACTACCAGATGTCTGTCTACCAGATACTTCCACAATGCTGCGTGAGGGGCCGACCAGGTGGCCAATGTGAATGCATTTCCCTACTGGCTTAACAGTAGCGGCGGAGTCAGAGCGAGTGGAAAGTTTTAGCCACGAGGACGGAGCACGTTGGGCAGGGGCAGCGTGGGGAATTCTGGACCCTCCGCTGGGTCGGACTTGTTTGGTGGTGGGGGGGGAGGGTCTGGACTGGGACAAGGCACAGGCCTGGGTGTTTATTGTGCGACCCTCTCTAAATTGTGGGCCAGTGTCTACAACAGCATCGCCCCCCTGAGGACCACTGGTCCACCAATGGGAAATGCCCTGCATGCCATATTTACCAGCCCATAATATAAGGCCTGGGTGGGTGGGAAGGCGCGTCTTGATCTCTCGTTCGCAATTGTTTTCTGGAGGCCCTGGCAGAGGCCGGGGAGAACAATGGCCGACCTCGTCAGCGCTCGGCTGGGCTGTGAATCACACCGCCATGGCGTTCTCACTCCAACCTCTCTCCTGCTATTGGAAAATGAATGGCGGGAGAGTAGAGGGGAGAGAGAGACAGAGAGAGAGACAGAGAGAGAGAGAGAGAGAGAGAGAGAGAGTTGTGTGAGACAGGGCTGCTCTGGCAGTTTGAGAGAGGAAGACAGACAGAGAGAGAGAGAGAGGGAGAGAGAGAGAGAGAAAGAGAAAGAGAGAGAGAGAGAGAGAAATAGAGGGCAAGAGAGAGAGAGAGAGGGCCAGAGAGGTAGAGGGAGGGCAGGGAATATAGGGAAGAGGAGGGAGGAGAGGAGAGGAGAGGAGGGAGGGGTGGAACGGTCCGGCGCATTGTTTGTGTTTTCCCGAGTCAACAGCGGAGGAAATGAAGGCAGCGGCTAAATATACAAACAGCACAATGCAGCCGGAGCGGCAGCACGAGGCAACAGCTGCTCACGGGAGACGACGCCGGAGCGGCAACGCAGGGCAGCTCACATTCAATATAAATCATATAAGAACCAGATGAAGGCAAGGCAGGCAGGCCGGATATCAGCATCCGCTTAGTACACTACAGAGGGAAACATGAATGGAGGAGGAGAGCGATGGATGGATGGAAGAGAGGAGGGATGGATGGATGGATGGAAGGTATACCAACTAGATGAAGGTAGGCCGGATATCAACATCCGCTTAGCACAGGGGAAAACATGAACAGAGGAGTAGAGCGATGGATGAAGGGATGGATGAAGGGATAGATGGATGGATGGAGGCCTAATATAAGAACTAGATGAAGGCAGGCCGGATATCAGCATCCGCTTAGGACAGGGGGAAATATGAATGGGGGAGAACAGGGATGGATGAAGGGATGGATAGATGGATGGATGGATGGATGAATGGATGGATGAATGGAAGAGAGGATGGATGGATGGATGGATGGATGGATGGATGGATGGATGGATGGATGGATGGATGGATGGATGGATGGATGGATGGATGGATGTTATGGATAATACCATATAAGCACTAGATGAAGGCTAGCCGGATATCAGTACCCACCGGGTACGGCATAGGAGGGAATACTGTACGTACATGAATGAAGGAGAAGAGAAATGGATGATGGTGAGATGAACGGATTGGTGAATGGCTGGATGGATTAAAGATGTCTGGGTTGGATGTGCATCCTCTTAGTAGTACAGGGGGGAGCATGAATGGAGGAGAGGAGGGATGGATGAAGGAATAGAGGAGAGGAGGGATGGATGAAGAGATGGAGGAGAGGAGGGATGAATAAAGGGATGGACTGGGGAGGAGGATGCTTGGATGAGTTCATGGAGAAAAGGATGGGGTGGGGAGGTGTATGTGAATGGGGGAGGGAAGAGAGAAGAATGGACGGGTGGATGCTGTAGAGATGGATCAAGGGATGGATGGATGGATGGATGGATGGATGGAGAGATAGATGGATGGATGACGGATGGGTGGAATGATTAAATTGATAGATGAATGGACTAATAAATGGGTGGGTGGATGGAAAATAGGAGCATGGATGGATCCATGTCCGCTAGCTAGAGGAGCAATACATCACAGATACTACCATCATACCATGCTCGGAAGTTTTTCGCCTGTGACTGTGTAACCTGGATGAACCTGCTGATGTCCATGTTGTTGTCATGGTTTGTGGAGAAAAAAACGAGTACTTTTCATTTTGTATTGTGAACCAACTTTCCGGTTCACGAACGCTAAGATCTGTGGCGTGAATACAGTACGCCAGGCAGTTTGCAATGAGCTGCGGGAACGGGCACCGGCACGGCTCTCAGTCGCCCTGAACACAACATGAGAAGAAGGATGGATGACGAAGGAATGAATCGACAGATGGATGGATGGATGGATGGATGGATGGATGGA
Source organism: Engraulis encrasicolus (assembly GCF_034702125.1). Lineage (NCBI taxonomy): Eukaryota > Metazoa > Chordata > Actinopteri > Clupeiformes > Engraulidae > Engraulis > Engraulis encrasicolus. The sequence continues at coordinate 41,372,282 of NC_085857.1, read as the reverse complement.
TGGATGGATGGATGGATGGATGGATGGATGGGTGGGTGGGTGTATGGATGGATGGATGGATGGATGGATGGATGGATGGATGGATGGATGGATGGGTTAGGGATGGGTTAAGGATAGATGGATGGATGGATGGATGAAGAGGGATGAGGGATGGATGGATGAATAATGAATGGAATGGTTAACTGGATGTGTAAAAAGGACAACAATACAATTGTAAATGTGTGAATGGATGGATCCACAGCATACTGTAGATAGAACGCATAACAGAACAACTGACTGGTAAACTGTTAAATGGACAAATGAATGGAATCATAGATGGACAGATTGATGAATGGATGGGTGAATGAATAGACGGAACACTGATGGATGATAGGATGATGGATGGATTGGAGGATGAGTGGATTGAAGGGAAGATGAATGGATGGTACATTGTTGAATGGATGGGTGCATCCATAGAACACAGAGGACAAATGAGACACAGTACAGTTAAGTGTTGATTAATGAGGTCTGAAAACAATATCAGTACAACAAAAAATGTTGTCATTATTTCAAAATATCAAAACTTTTGATTTGATTGATGAAATTGATAGTCTGAATGAGGATAACAAAATGAGTGGAACTGTTCCATGATATGTAAGTCACTCACACATGCCCCTTTCTGCCCGTGCCCGCATTTGCAAAGACCCAACCGGCGTCAACCTTAAAGGCGTATGCCACTATTTTGGGGCTTAATACAGTTAAAATCGTTGGCTGGGGTTTATAAAGGTGGTAAAGTGTCTTATTTTTCATGTTACGTGTTGTCTTGCTTTAAGACAAGTTAAAAGAGGGAATATGTCGCTAAGCTAGTGAAAGTGAATGGATCCGTGTAGCAATCCCTTTAACGAAAGCAGGTCACAAGTTGAAGAATTTGGATTTTCAGTATAAAGAAACAGCAGAAATATCAGCCTTCTGAAACAGTCTCATATTTACATAGTTGGTACTCACCCTAAAATAAAGCCTTCAAATAACTGGACCTTTTCCATGAAACTCTAAGTCACTTAGTCTACTACTCATACATGCCTAGTACCGTACATCTATATGCGTAAGGAGGACTCCCAGACAACCTCAGCAGAGCAGCCCAAACGAAACGAAAGCAGTTCACAAGTTGACGAATTCGGATTTTCAGTATACAGAAACAGCAGAAATATCAGTAGCTTCATATTTACATAGTTGGTACTCAGCCTTAGGGCTGCTGACAACTTTTGCTGGGCCCAGGACAAAGTTATCTGAAAGGGCCCCCTACCCAATACATGCAATGTAATGGGGACCCAAATCTGGGCCCCCTATCTCTATGGGCCTGGGACAACTTACCCCGTTGTGCCCCTCTGTCGGTAGGCCTGCTCAGCCTAAATAAAGCCTTCAAATGGCAGGACCTTTTCCATGACAGACACACGTCTACTCAGACATGCCTACGTCTATACCTACGTCTACGACTCCCAGACAAACCTCAGCAGCCCAAACGAAACGAAAGCAGGTCACAAGTTGACGGCGGAAAAAACAGGAAGGTGCTACTACGTACGTCGGTCCGCGAGCCGAGCCGAGCCAGGCCAGTCTACTCTGATGTTTTCCTCTTTCCGCTGACACACGCCTCTGCCATTCCTTCCACCCTTGACCTCTTCTGTTCTTCATTAACCTGGGGAATATCACAATGCTATGACTGTATGAAGTAGCAAGCGCACAAACACAAACACACACACACTGCTAAATTCATCCGGGAGAGGTTCAAAAAAGCTGTGACACACACACACACACACACACACACACACACACACACACACACACACACACACACACACACACACACACACACACACACACACACACAAACACACGGTATTCACAGGCATATACACGCACACGCTGGGGAAAAATCAAGGGAGGAAGCGGAAGAAACCTGCTCTTCCATCTGCCAGGCCCCTATTTTCCCCCTCTATCACATCATTACCAAATACATCAGCGGGGCTGGACTGGCCATCTGGCATAGCGAGCATTTCCCGGGGGAGCCTGTACCCTCATGGGCCCCTATTTTCAGAAATGTGCAAAAAAAACCCATTTTGATTTTTTATATTTCTGAAAATAGGGGCCCACGAGGGTGCGGGCCCACCGGAGATTCAGTTTTGCACCACTAATTATGGGGGGGGGCCTTTAATCCAAAAGTGCCCGGCCCCTATTTATCCCCCAGTCCAGCCCTGCACATCAGTACAGTACAGCACAGTAGCACAGCAGCAGCAGCCGCCAAGATAACGTCATAGCCCCAGGCACGGACCATTACTTTAATTCCATAAAAACCCCATTAAAGAAACCCCTCTCTGTGTGTGTTTTTTTATCTGAATTAAAACAAAAGGCCTCTCTCTCATATCACTGGCTCGGTGCTGGCTGGCTGTTGTGGTACCACTCCCTCCTGTCCTGTCCTCCACCCCAACTTGTCTCCCCGCTGGCTACTCTCTCCGTGGCTGGCAGCTGGTGTGTGGTGTGTAAACACTGATTCAGTTGCTCAGAGTGGCTGTGGAGAGGATGACGACGACGATGATGATGATGATGATGATGATGATGATGATGATGATGATGATGATGATGATGATGATGTTTCCATCGGGACGTGTTTGCTGTGAGGTCTATTGTATTGCTATTAGTACAGTACACCCAGGGGTAGCTACACTACGTAGTGCAGAGCAGAACCAGACCCCTCTTCCTCCCCTTATCCTCATTGTACCATAACATCATCTCAGCGACCAGGGATGGATTAGGATTCCATGGGCCCCTGGGCCAGACAACAAGGAAGGGTCCCCCCATCTATGGCATTGCGTGGTTCCAAAAGAAAGGAGTTTTAGCCAAGATGTTGAGAGCCTTTGTTGTTGGGGTTTAGGAGGTTAATTAGAAAATACAGCTGTTTAAAGAGCAAGTTTAACACACTATGAAAGCACAAATATACAGTAGACCAATATTAAAGTGAGTTTTTTGTAGCATGGAGGCTTTGGGCTTCAGGGCCCCCTTGGCTCTTGGATCCCTGGGCCTGTGCCCTGTAGCCCATGCATTAATCCATCAGTAATCAGTAAAACTCCCAACACAGAGACAGGGCAGCAGCAAACCCAGACTGCTACCCCTGTCCCCATTCCCCACTCCTACCACCCACCCCATCCTTTCCTTTGCTGATGTCAACGGTGGTAACAGTAGTATGATGATGTCATGCTCTGCTGACATTAAATAGATACAACAATTGGAGTCAAGAGCACAGCTTTTCTATAACAATTGCACTGATCCAGTTCTCATACCAGAAGACCTATTTTTAAACTATCTGGAGTTGTGCACTTCCTAAAAAAAAACCCTGTGCTTCCATTGGCGTCTATTACTCTCAGAACCACGAAAGGAGATCCAGACCCCCCACCCTCCAAACCTGCACTCCCCTTCCAGTACCCCCACACCTCATCCCACAAACTCCCAGCACACCACATTACACATTAGATTAAACTTAGCAGACACTTTTTTATCCAAATCAACTTACAGTTATCTTAGGTACAGGGTATTGGTTTCAGGCCCTGGAGCAGTGTGGGGATAGATGTCTAGGCACTTAAGTCACAAGGGCACTTCAGCCATGGAACCCCCACCCACTCCTTCCAATACCCCCACACCTCATCATCTCATCCCACCAACTCCCAGCACACCACATCAGGGCCAATGGCAGATTAGTACATTACATTACACTTGGCTGACACTTTTTTATCCAAGCGACTTACAGTTATTTTAGGTTCAGTGTATTGGTTACAGGCCCTGGAGCAGTGTGGGGATAGACGCCTTGCTTGAGGGCACTTCAGCCATGGATGAAGGGTGGGATTTGAACCCGCAACTCTCTGATCTAAAGACCGGCACTCTAACCATTGAGCCATGTCTGCTAACTGCAGATACTGACCCGCTTTACTTTTCCCTGGCTTGTCCAACTCCCCCTCCCCTTCCTATGCTGATGTCGGGCCCTCACCACCAACGGCAGTAGGCAGCAGGAGCTACCGTTATAGTGTCAGTGATGATGGTGATGTAGTGTTTTCCATTGGGGACTGTTACTCTGAACTCCATTGTATTGTTGTGTACCAAGCAACAAATCCAGACCCCACCCCCCCCCAACACACACACACACACACACACACACACACACACACACACACACACACACACACACACACACACACACACACACACACACACACACACACACACACACACACACACTATCCACATCCAACTATACCTCGCCCCACCACCTCCCGGCACCAGGGAAGCTGACAGCGGGGGTGAGGGAGGGGTGAGTTGTCCCGGGCCCATGAGAGAGCAACAACAGCAGACAACGGGAGCCCAAATCTTCGATGATGATGATGATGGAGTTTCCACTGGGATCTGTTACTCGCAGCTCCATTGTATTGCTGTGTACCGGGAGAGGGTGGGGGTGGGGGTGGGAGTGGGGGTGGCAGCAACAGATCCAGAACCCTTCCGCTTACAATAGCCCCATTACATCCTACCAGAGACGATTCTAGGGTCAGATGGGGCCCCAAGCGAAAATTCAAAAGAATCAATATTTGAGCCAAAATTGCCACTACTGTGGTAAAGTGTGGGCTGCTATTCACTATGTAGGGGCTTGGGGGCCCCAAGTGGCTGCCTGCCTTGCCTGGTGGCAAGATGCGCCTCTGCATCCTACAATAACTCATCCACCTCCTCTGTAGCACAGCGGGGCCAACAGCAGATACAGACCACCTACCTACTACACTGCCACCCCTCCTTCTTCCCACTCCAACTCCCCCGACTTCCCCTCCCTTCCTACGCTGATGTCAAACCCCACCAACAACAACATGCAACAGGCAGCATGAGCTGAGAGTGGCCATGATGATGGTGTTTCCATTGGGGTCTGATACTCTCAGATCCATTGTAGTGCTCTGTAACAGGGGACCAGAAGGAGATCCACACACACACACACACACACACACACACACACACACACACACACACACACACACACACACACACACACACACACACACACACACACACACACATCCGCATCCAATACCCCCGTGGTCTATAATGTATTTTTAAACAAACACCAACCTTCATTGTGAGCCTTCACCTCATCATAAGCCTACCAACACCCCCCTTAGTACGGAAAAATAAAACTGTGTGCCACCCCCAACCCTCGCCCCAATGGCTCTCTAACATGCTCTAAGCCCCCCGTTGAGAAACAATACAATACCCCCCCACAAACTATTACACCTCATCCCACCAACTTCCAGCACAAGCAGCAGAAATGCATCCACCCCTCCCCTTCCAACTCCTCCACCCCCATATTTCTGTATCTGCCCTTCTCTTCCT
>NC_085857.1:41336891-41356891 GCF_034702125.1 Engraulis encrasicolus | reverse complement strand
GTTTGTTTTCATTAATCACTGCCTTGAGGTAAAATGGGGGTGGCGTATACAGACTGAATTTATCATTGTTGATCATATATCGATTTTCATCTAGATACATTTTAAGTTACTGAAAAAAATACAGAGGACATGACTGATGTATCCTCAATGTTTGTTACGGCCATGGAGACTTCCATCACTCGTTTAGAAATGAGTTTGGTGGTCATGTCAGCTCTGTGGGTTTCCATCGTTAAACTAATTACTGGCTGCGAAGACCAGCTTTTTTCTGCCCAGGACCCCCACAAATGGGCTCACCTCAGGGGCTTTTCCACTATTAAAAAGAAAGAGTGATGGGTGGATGGGAGGGGGAGAGTGAGAGGGAAAGAGAGAGAGAGAGAGAGAGAGAGAGAGAGAGAGAGAGAGAGAGAGAGAGAGAGAGAGAGATGGAGAGATGGAGGGAGCCAGGGAGTGTGAAAGGCTGGATAAAACCAATTTGCATATACTTTTCTACACTTTGTGAATTTCAATTTTGAACTAGCCTCACTGTCAGTGCCCTTTTTTTATTGCCTTTCTATTTAAATAGGTTTCAGCATTGCTGGACACTAAATTAAGGTCGTAAAGACAGGGAATGGAACATGTCAAATGTGAAACAACACATAATGTGATGAGCGCTAAGTTCACGTCTTCCCAAATAAAAGCTGAATGTGTTTCTGCTAGTCGAACAAGACGGCCCATGAGGTTATGAGCATATCAATGACAAACTGTTGTCACATTGCCCTTTCATCTCCCCAACCAATTTTGTTAACAGTCAAATATGCATTTCCAGACATTATCATAGTGTTCGTATGAAAATGTATTTGTTTTGTGATGAATATGCAATGACTGCACGATTCCCTGAAAAAGAAGACTCGCAAAAAGTTCTTTGAAGTCAAGGCCAGTTATTTTCGGATGCCAATTCCCTTGTATACAAAAAAAAACACCACCAGAGCACTGACATACCGTAGGCTTGCTTCCTCTTTTTTCTGTCTCTTTATATCAGTGGGTGGTCAGACTGTCATAACTTTATTCTAAATGGAACTGTTTATTACGGCCTTCTCACGCTAACCGCCTTCGACGCTTCCTCAAACGACAGACACTTCCAGGAAACGTGGTCAACCCCCCCTACGCCTTGCTACACAGCAACATGGATAGTGTTGGGATAGCAAATGTGCAGAAAAGAGAACTGTGGTTGTAGGTGTTAGGTTTTTTTTGTCTTGCTATAGAAGTTGAGCGGGCCCATCACTACACTTGAAGTTGTGTAAAGTGTGCATGTGTTTGTATGTTTCTATAGGCCTACAGTACTGTATGTGTGCATGTGTGTGCGTGTTTGCATGTATACGTGCATGTGTGTGTGTGTGTGTGTGTGTGTGTGTGTGTGTGTGTGTGTGTGTGTGTGTGTGTGTGTGTGTGTGTGTGTGTGTGTGTGTGTGTGTGTGTGTGTGTTTTATATTGTCATATTTTTCATATACTTTCACATGGCAAGACCCTACGTATTGCTACATGGTGCGACACAGATAGTGTTCAGATACAGTAGCATGTACTGCAGAAAAGGGAAGTGTGGGTGTAGGTGTGAACAGGGGTGGATGTTTATATATTTCTGTATAATTTCATAGTGACCCAATAAGCTGCAATGTGGTTAAGCCCTATATGCATTGCGCCAAAGTGTGTGTAGGCCTATATTTATAAAGAGAACTGTGGTTGTAGGTGTGTAAAAGTTGCATGTGTCCCTGTGCCTGTGCGTGTGCGTGTGTGTGTGTGTGTGTATTTATAGTTACCAGTGACCAATGATGTGGTCATGCCCTACGCATTGCTACATGGTAGGACACAGACAGTGTCATGATACAAAGTAATGCAGAAAAGAGAAGTGTGGGTGTGGGTGTGAACAGGGGTGGATGTGTTTTTGCACGTTTATATATTTCTGTGTAATTTCATAGTTACTCCTAGTGACCCAATACATTGCTATGTGGTAAAGCCCTGCATTGATAGGAAGTGGATATATGTGTATATTTCTACCTATAATTGTGTCCTTTTATACTTGCTATGGTGACCAAATACGTTGCAATGTGGTGAAGTCACTACGCATTGCAACGTAGTAGGACAGAGATAGCGCTAACATCTAAATGTGTGATACATATAAAAAGGTGTTGTTGTAGGTGTGATACAGAAGCGGATATGCGGACATACCGTATTTATATCTATATTTGTTTGTACTTTTGTAGTTGCTTGGTGACCCAGTAGGTTGTAATGTAGTAAACCACACATTTCAACTTAGTAGGACCAGGATAGTGCGACCCACAGGTGTGATACAGAATAACTGACTGGTTTTTGGTGCGTACCTACCTGTACATAAGTGGGTATGTGTATAGACTGTGTTTGTGTTGCTAGGTGACCCAATATGTCGTAATGCAGTAGTAAAACTAAGTTTGTTTTGGGACAACACAGAGGGATTTTAATGAGCCTGAGTGATGTGTCATTCAGTCGCCTACCGTACAAAGTAATGCAGAAAAGAGAAGTGTCGGTAGGCTATAGGTGTAAATGGGGGTGGATGTGTGTTTGCATCTTTATATATTTCTGTATAATTTCATAGTTGCATAGTTGTCATTCAGTTGCCTACCGTACTTCCAAATCTCCTACTCAGCCGTCTATTTTCTCTCCGTCCCCGTCCTCATCCACTGCCATCTGTGGGGACGCAGCTGAAATCAGTTTCCTTGGAACAGAGTGACAGCATGCAGGGCCGGCGCTATAGGCATAGGCATACTAGGTGGTCGCCTAGGCCTAGGGCGTCAAATGTCCTGGGGGGCACCAAGGCCCACAGAAATAAAATATTAAGCAAAAAAAAAAAAAACGTTAAACTTTACATTTAATGGGCACTCAGTATATACATGGTGCTAGATCAGCTGTGCTCGATCAAATGTATGACACCATGTTTACAGATGCCTGTGTCAAATTCCACAAAAAGGAAAGATCGGTGCTTGCCTAGGACACCAAATTGCCTAGAACCGGTACTTGACAGCATTTAGTTGTCATGCTAATGGCCTGGAACAGCCATTTATACTATACGACAAACTAAAATGATGAGTCAATCAGAAACAAATGGAGGGTTGTGTGGCTGCTTATGAACAGACTGTAGAGCCCCCATACTCAAATAGCGGCATTTGTGGCCCTCGAATAATTTTGAAAAATTAAAAAAAAAAAAAATTTTTTTTTTTTTTGGTCCGATCGCGCTGCCGGCTCTTATTTTGAAATCGCGCCACAGACGCTAGGAAGATGCGTGCCGTGTCTCCGCCCCCTCAATCAGTTTCTCCCTGCAGGCTCCAAACAGAAGTGACTATGAGGGTGGCAGAGGCTGTTGTGAGGTAGACTACAGAAGGGATAAATAAATTATTTACAAAGTTCTCTTTGCCTCGTTTTTGAAAGTAATGGTCCACATTTCATTGCATACAGTGTGTTAGGACTTCGAATTGGTTTAGCACTAGCTGTAGCTAGTTGCTAACACAAATTAAGGCAAATTGTGTTTGAGCTCTGCTGGCAGCTAACTAGGGGTAGCCTACTTAAAAACGAATTGCTTGATAAACTTTTCACACTTCAACAGTCCCCAAATAGTTCGTTTGGAAAGCTAAGCCCCTCATAAGATTTCAAACAAAGTTATGAGCAACTTGATTATTTATTATTGGCTGTTGCATTTAATCAACATTGCATCAATTTGCCATTTTCTTGTTGGCAAAACCTGGTGTCCTCCTATCTATGTGTCCTCTTTGTTGGGTCCATTATTGCATCTGATTCTCATTATGAATGTGAGAGCTGCATAAACAAAGTCATAATAAGCAACATTTGTTTGAAAAGTGTTATCTTCAGGCTTATTGGTTTTCTCACTAAGAAATAAATGTTTATGAATGTAGTCTGCAAATATAGGCTAATCTTATGTCATTTAAAAAAATACTGAAGGGTGGGTGGCAATGACAGCAAGGCAGGCACCTCACCCCACAGTGCTCCAGAAAAATGCAGGCCCTTTATGAGAGAAATGTTCTCCCATCCTGTCACTGGAAACGAAATATCTGCTGTGGGTGTGAGTGCGTGTGTTTTGTGATTACAAAGGCCTTATCATTTATTTATTTTTTAAATAATTTTTTTGGTGGGGGTCGTGTCGTGTCAGCCCAGCCCGGCCCTTTATTGGGAGGAATTTTGAAAAACTGGCCCTCGGGGACTTTTAATTGAGTACCCCTGCTGTGGGGCATTGGATGTTTTTTTTTTTTTAATGTGAAAAACTAGCATTATAAAGTTAGAATCTCAATAATACTGAAGTTGTCTCTGTAAATGCTCACAAGGCCACATGCTAAACGTATATGTGGATGATGTAGTGTGATTTCTGAACATTTGGTAATTGTGTTTAGTGGATCGCCTCAACTATAACAACCTGTCCAATGTCCCTTTTCATATTATGGGCAAATGTCTTGTCTTATGGTAAATGTTGAACAATTTTGGGGATTTGTTTTTATGTGTCACCCTCCATTTACTGAAGGAAATCACCCCCTCGAGGGACAATAAAGCTACAAGTACCACTAAAAATGTGCATAAATTAATAGGCAAAGATGAAGGCTGGTTACGCCTAACACAAACAAATGTTATCACCTTTTTAGCCACATTACTGTACGTAACACATTTTTCAATGTTTTCCTGTGAAGTATTAGTATGGGTGCATAGGAACAGCAGATTTCAGAGCCCACTGTGAGGGCAGCATCAAGTGTGCGTGTCTGGAGCTTGGCTTATAGCCTTGGCCCTCGCCTTTAGTCCGGGCGCTTCCCACAGTAAGCTCATTCTATCTCTCTCTCTTTCTCTATCTCTCTCTCTCTCTCTCTCTCTCTCTCTCTCTCTCTCTCTCTCTCTCTCTCTCTCTCTCTCTGCGCTGTTCATGTTTCAGCACAGTGCTGTCAACAGGGAAAAGGGACGGCCGTGAATCATGAGGAGGGATTTAGGGAAGACGAGGAACAGGGAGAGAGGGAGGGAACGGGAGAGAGAGAGAGAACAAGAGAGGGAGAGAGAGAGAGAGGGAGCGAGGGAGTGACTGACCTGAAAGGAGAGGCATTTGAGGAATGTGTCTTGTTCACTGGCAGACGGAGGAGGAGAGGAGAGGAGAGGAGAGAGGCAAGAGAAGGAGGAGAGGAGGGAGGGAGGAGAGGAGAGAGGGAGGAGAGGAGAGGGGAGAGGAGGAGGGGAGAGGAGAGGATAGAGGGAGCCCGCAGATGGCAGAATAGAGAGGCATTTAGCACATGTTGCTCTGGAGATGCTGCCACTATGCTGCCTGCTGCAGGATTCTTAAACACACACGTACACACGCAGCACACACACACACACATACACACGCATGCACGCACGCACACACACACACACACACACATGCATGTACACACGTACACACACACACACGCACACACACACGCACGCACGCACGCACGCACGCACGCACGCACACACACACGCACCAGCAGGCACACACACACACAGCACACACACATGCACACGCACGCACACACACATACACCCGCACTTACTGGCATGCGTCCATGCATACCGTTTGTGGACGAGTCCCTGTTTAATGTCATGTTACAGTAGGCTACAGTATGTTGTCTTTGGATTGTTTGGCTATTTGCAACTTTTTGCAACCATGGAAACATGTCCACAATACATACTTTCAGGTACACACATACACACACATCAGCAGAAAGAGAGGTGAAAGGGGGCAGAAAAGAGGAAGAAGAAGAAGAAGAAGAATGAGAAGAGGAAGAAGAAGAAGAAGAAGAAGAGGAAGTCTGGTGGTGGAGGAGGAGGAGGAGGGGGAAAAAAAGAAACAGAGAAACAGAGATTAACCCTAGAGCTAAGAATAGCAGTTTATAATACAATGCCAAAATTGAATTGGCCGGGCCAGGCTTGCAGCGGCGTTGTTCTTGCCTTTTCTCTTCTCTTTGCAGGAGGGGCCGGGGCTTGGGTTTGGGTTTGGGTTTGTGTGATGTGAGGTGATGGAGGGGACTTCCACCTTTGATATTGGTGTCCTATGTGCACGCTGCAGCACGCCGGCCTGGCTCACACTGCCAGCCAGGGGTGCCGACAGTGGAGGACAAAGGGGCCAGTTGTCCCGGGCCCAGGGAGAGTTGGGGGCCAGAATTGAGTCCTCATTACATTGTAGGCCTATGTATTGGGCTGGGGGGGCCAGTCAGACGACTTTGTCTTGGGCCCGGCTAAAGCTGTCAGCACCCCTGCTGCCGGCAAACACATTTACCGTACCGCCAGGCGTCAGGACGGGGGGACAGATAAGGAGGACAATGCGGGAGAATAAATACTGCGGCGGGTTGAGGTTGTTACATATACAAGGGGGGAAAAAGATACAGTTCAATTGCAGAGGGCTATGAAAGACAGGAGAGAAAATAAAATGGAAACTTTATAAAGGGATGTGAGTTCCCACAAAATATGCATATGGTATATAAAATGCAGGTGTGAAGAATTGTATTATAAAAGATACAGAGGGAAATGAATGAGAAGGTAATCTGCAACAAAGGGGTGTGTTTGCAAAAAGAATAATGGGACAAATGAAAAACTCTCCTGAAATCAACTTGCAAAAGATAACAGTAAATGATGGGCTTTATTGTATATAGAGATCTAAAACTCGGTGTTGGCAGTACTCCTTAAGTGTTGAATTTGAAGTGTTGAGTTTTACAGTCTACTGTGCAGTAAAAGCTATTGGGCAGTGAGACCGTAAAGGCCAACTGAAACTGTAAAAGACAACTGACTGTGAAATGAGAGCAACTCAATGCCAATTATCACCCATGTAGGAAAGGTCAAGAGGAACTTGTCTGTGAGGATTCTCAAGAAGCCCGCCTTGAGCTTGAGAGAGTGAGCATGGGACACTGCAAACGGTTCCCTGGTTCCCGTTTTAAATATCCACCAGCCCGGACAAACAGATACAAGCATTCTTTTATACCCTCTGCCATTCAGCTGCTTAATTCCAATAAGAAATGCAGATAGCAATAGGTCAGGTGTGTATTATGTATGTATTTATTTTTTAGGCATTTTATTTATGTATTTTATTTTTTATACTGTGCACCTCACTTCTCAACAGCACTTTTATCTTTTTTATCCTATACTCTGTGTAAACTCCAAATCCAAATGTATTTATTTATTCACTATTTTTAGGCCTATTATTTTAATATTTTATCTCTTATGTGTTCTGTATAATGTATTGTGGATATGTGTGAGGTATGTGTGTGTACTACTGCTGCAAAACAGTTGCCCAAGCTGGGACAAATAAAGCTACTTGACTTGACTTGACTTGACTTGACTTGACTTGACTTGACTTGCTTGACTTGACTTGACGAATACTGTATAGATTGTTAAGGCAACAGTAGAAAATGCAGTGGGGGGGGGGACTGTAAAACAAACAGCCTGTGAAACGAGTGCAACTCAACACCAATTTACATTATGGTCCTACACACCTTTGGTGCTCGTGCCCTAATCACTAATCATCACCGATGAAAGTGAACATTTCTCGAAAGCGTAGTTGTTAGCCAGTTTGCAACTTGGGTAGCAATGGGAAATTGCATTGCAAACAACAATCTAGCTAACGTAGTTAGCAACTAAGGTTTCGAGAAATGCACCCCTGGAAAGCTCAAGAATAGAAGACTGACTTGAGCTTGCAAGAGTGAGAGTGACATAGAAAGAGGAACAACACTGTGACAGCCTCGGCTAACTAGAACTACGCGACATGCCTGCGACATGCGATTGTCTGCAGGGACACACGAAAATAGCCCCAATAGGATGCAGACACAGGCCACAGGTGTCCGTCCGCTGCATGCGCTTTGAGCTGTCTGGCTTCACTTCCACTGCCGCGTCCCACTTCGTCCTCCTCGTCACATCCCACCTCCCTCCTCCCCTCCACTCCTCTCCTCTCCCTCCCTCCTCCTCTGCTCTTCCTGTTTACACAGCTCCACTTCCTGCTGCCGGCATGCGTGACGGTTGGCCAGTAGCGCCTAGCAGGCCAAGTGACCCGCTCACTTATTATTATAGTAGGTGACAGCCACCGACAGTCACCTACACGCCACACACCACAACTGGCTTTATTTATCAGCCCTCATACTTTAAAGTGCTACACCAAAGAAGACTACAATTTTGTCATATCCTGCTTTTCAACAACTAGCAACTACCACCACCAACATGAATGGCACTTATAATCATTGACATCAATGGCCTCCACCAACACCACAGCTACCACTGGCTTTGGTTAACAGGTCTACCTTTGAAAAGCAAGGCTAAATTGCCATTTTGTCATACTCTGTTTTACATACAAATAGAATTTGTCCGAATGAACCTGTCACTTACTATTATGAGTGACATCAACAGCTGCAAACATTACTCCTACTACTACCAAAACAGGCTAAATTAAACAGATCTCTCTCTCTTTTTTTGGAAGTCTCAACATGGTTAAATCCATTTTGTCATATCCTGTTCACATAGGCAACAACAACTAGCACCCACAACCACAATGACGAATGTCTTTATTTAAGAGTCTCCTTTAAAAAAAAAAAAAAAAAAAAGCGTCAACAAGGTTAAATCGGCATTTCGTCATATCCTGCTTCACGTACAACAAACTAGCAGCACCCACAATAGCCGGTCGCCCCCACACTATAGTCTACAGTGTTTATTTACACAGGCTAACAGGAGAACTAGCCACAGAGCAGTCAGACACATGAAGACAATACGTGAAACATGCAGCAAGCCAAAACAGTTAGGGCCAAGCAAAACCCAAAACAGACAGAAAAGTCAAGGGCACGGGGGTTAGCCTATTCAAAGGCGTGTTTATCCTGGACGAGGATGTGGTTATGTTGTCTTATACTTTACTTCACAGCAGCTGGTGTTAACTTGGCGCTGTTTTCTGGTATTCACCCCTGCCGTGTTGTTGCTGGTAGTTCCTGCGCCACACCACAGGTGCTCTTTCATCGCCACCTGCCCCTCTGATGCCGTGACTTCTGGGTAGCAGGGATTGGCAGACCAACAGAAGATCTGTAGAGGCGTTAGCCGAGTCAACTCCACTCAAGCCTACTTCCTGTTGAAACCACATTTGGCCACATTTTCCCCCAGTTTGACAACATGATTAAGATATTATCAGAATGTGCTGCAAAAAAGCTGATTTGTCCCATTTGTTAGTATGAACGATTGAACGAGTAGGCCCTAAGCTACAATAATAACCATCATCAGCCAACTGAATTGGTCTGGTCAGCTTTGAACCTGTTTCATTATCATCACCTGCATCCAGGGGCACTGACAGCTTTTGCTGGGCCCAGGACAATGTCATCTGAAAGGGCTCCCTACCTGATACATACAATGTAATGGGGACCCAACTCTGGGGCCCCAACATCTCCCTGGGCCCGGGACATCATACACCATTTGTCCCTCCCCCCGTCAGCGGGCCTGTCTGCATCATCACCTGTCCTCTGATGCTCTACCTTCTGGACAGCTGGGATGGGCAGATCTACAGCAGCTGTTAGCTGTGCCAACTTGACTCAGCTTCCTGTTAAACCCTCATTTGGTACATGTAATTTTCCAACATAGGAAAAGATCATATCAAAGAAGTTATTAAGACCTGCATTTTTTTTCCTTTTTTGGAATTGAATTGGAATGGAATTCTTTCAACTCAACTCCTGAATGCAGCACTCTTAATTTAAAATGTTCACTTAGCATTTTCAACATCACTTTCTTCCATTTTTTTGCCATGATGTTGGTACACCAAGTAGAAATGCAAACATAATACTGTCCCTGTACATCTTTCTCTCTGACAAGTCTCCACACCTCTACACACCTCTACACAGCTGATTCAAGAACTTAGCGAAGCTTCTCTAAGCACAAAAAATTCTCATCAGTCATTGAAAAGTATGTTGCTGCTGCTGCCGCTGCCGCTGCTGCCATAGTTTTCCCATTCGTCAGTCCTCATGAGTCCTTTGTGTTTAGCCTGAGGGGCCCCAAGCAGTTACCTGCATTAGCCTCTTGACAAGCTTCGCCTCAGCTCGGCTCGCTCAAGAGAAAAATAGGTCACCGTCCTCATGCAAGCAACGACTATACGCTGAACGGCCATTCCAGGTGACAGAAGTGTTGTTAAACTGTGCTTTGTAATCAAGGGTATTCCGTGACTACGAGCGGCCCTGCCATGGCTGACCGGTAGGGCACTCACCTGCCATGCGGCTGACCCGGGTTCGATTCCCGGCCCAGGTCCTTTGCCGACCCCTCCCCGTCTCTCTCCAAATTTGCTTCCTTTCCACCTCTCACACTGTCATTTCAAATTAAGTAAAAAAAGACCACACACACACAAAAATCTCTCAGTGACTCCGAGCTTCCTAACTGCAACACTTATACTACACACAAGCGACGTCTACTGTAAAGCACTACACACAAACCTGAAAGACCATATAAGCTGACAACTAGATCATTTGTAAAATTATCGTTAGGCTAAGTGTGAAATTATTACCTGCTTCCTAACGTCCTTAACACTTCCTTCAACTTTTAACATACCAACAATGTCTACACATACAGTAGTAGACAGTACAGTACAGTAGACAATAGTCATTTGTAAACACTTTTAAAATTATAGGCTAGTTGAAGTCTGATGTTAGACTTAGATGATCTGTGCCATTCAATCAAGTGTATAACAATTCCTTTCCCTAACTTTGATAACACTTCCTTAGCCACTTAATTCCTCATGCAGTAAAAGTACAGTAGGCCTATTGTAAACAAAGTAAGAAAGCAGACCAGTCATCCCAGGTGATGGTATTAGTGAACATTAGGTATTATTTAAGGCTGACATTAATCAGTGTTAATGCTACACTCAATAAAATAGGCCTACTACACTTAAGTCACTCAAGTGTAACACCTAGCAATCCAATTCCATGTTTCAGGGTAAAGTGAGGACGATGGAGGAATTCTGCTGACATTCTTGAGTGAGCAGCCTCAGAGTTCAGGACTCCAAACACACACACACACACACACACACACACACACACACACACACACACACACACACACACACACACACACACACACACACACACACACACACACACAGACACAGCGACTTTGACAAAGTGCAACCCGCAGGGCTGAGCTTCTGACATTCTATTAATTTAGATCGCATTGTTTTGTTTTGTGAGTACAGCCAATGCATGGCAATGCGGGAACTTGGGGCCCTGGTTTTGACGGCACGCACACACAACTCAATTTTTAAAAATCCATTGTATGTCATAATGGCCCCAGGCCCAGGTCCTGACAGACTTTGAAATGGACTGTGTGTGCACTCGTGCGTGACATAGCATATGCAAGCAATATGCCCCGCAGCAGACACAGCAGGTAAGAGAAGAGGTGAGATCCCTTGGCACGGCAGCCTGGAGAGCTCTGTAGACGGGTCAGTGACAAGAGTTTGTACAAGGAGGAATTAATGAGATTAATTAATTACAGGGCAATTTACTAAACTTATATAGGTAGCTCCATAACGCACATGTTTCCACCGGTGGCATGCTGTAATAGTGATTGAAAGGTTAACTAGCATAGTACTACACTATACTGTGACATAACACATGGCCTTTAGAAATGCACTACGACGTAGACATTACCATTCTAGTAACAGTTAATTTGTAAAACTAATGATTAACAACATATTAACACAAATGAATTGCAGTTTCGTTTCCAGGTATGATGTGGTATCACTTCCTAGGGCCTCTGTAGGTCTATCGAGACTCCACACCGCAAACTTCTGGTAAGCAACGTCAAACCAAAAGAGGTAAGAGACGGGTATCACTTGCATGGCCTGGCTGGAGAATGGTGTGTGCAACTCACTGCCACGCCAAGTGACATGTGAAGCAAGCACAACCAACAGACAACTCCATGTCATTGGTCCAACAGCCCAAACACCACACTGAAGGGTAAGCAAGTAAACCGACTTCATTACCATTCTGGTAACAGCTAATGTATAACACTAATGATTAAAAACATTTCACAAATTAATTGCAGTTTAGATTTAGTATGATGTGAAATCACCTCCAAGGGACTCTGTAGGTCTATTGAGACTACACTAACTAACTAACTAACTAACTAACTAACTAACTAACTAACTAACTAACTAACTAACTAACTAACTAACTAACTAACTAACTAACTAACTAACTAACTAACTGCCAAGCCACGTGGTATGTGAAGCAAGCACAACCAACAGACAGCTCCATGTCATTGGTCCAACCAGGGGGTGTTGTTCAGGGGGGTAAAGTGTGACTGAGTCACAAGGGCCCCATGTATATAATTGGCTCATCCACAGTCTGATTTAGGAAGATACATGGCTGGGGGGGTCCATTGGAACTGATTGTACATAGGGCCCAAAATTTGCTACTACGTCCCTGTGTCCAACAGCCCATTCCGTGGGTTGACACAGCAATGGACACACCACACTGCATGGTAAGCAAGTAACTCCAGAGGAAGACAGGTACTAAGAGATGACATCACTCCTGTCGAGAGACTGTTGTGGTAGGAAACATCATACCATAAAACTGCACACACAGCAATAGACCCAGGTATGAGGTGACATCACTTGCATGGCCTAGGTGAAGAGTTCGGTAGACAGAGGCACAACAAATCAACAGGTCGTAGTGGTGAATCAAATCAACTGAAACTTTTATGTTGCTGACGTGATTAGCTGATGCAGGCGAAATTTGCTCCTCATTTTCAAAATCTTATACCATATATATTAAATCAAATTATTATACCATATATAATTATATATATATATATATATATATATATATAATTATCAATATTTTCACGTCGCTTCACAGCTGCTTTCGCCTTCGTCCCACTTCGCTTCCCTCAAAGAAATGAATGGCAAAGCTCACTTCGCTAGGCCAAATTTGCGCATATGTGTCCCTGGCATTAGTGTGGCTAAGACCACTTCCATGGTCTGAAAGTTGGAAACTCCAATGCAGGAAAACACCACAGCCACAAAACAGCCTACACAGGTGATGGGCCTATCCCAAGCATAGGAATCCTGAAGAGTTGCAGCAAGCCTTTGGAAACACCACACCACAAAACACCTACAGCAACGGGACACACTAGTTTCACGCCCTTTCGGTACTTACGTGGTACCTCACATGGTAATCAGACATTTCAAACAAGCGATTTAGGTTTAGGGTTAGGTTTAGGGTTAAGGTTAGGGTTAGGGTTAGGTTTAGGGTTAGGGTTAGGTTTAGGTTTAGGGTTAGGGTCGTAAGACGTAAGACGTAAGTACCAAAAGTGCGTCGAATTAGTGAGTCCCTACAGCAACAGCCACAGGTACAGCCTAAGAGGTGACATCATCTGCATGGCCTAGTTAGGTGGATTGCTACACAGCAATTAAAACGCCACATCCAATAATAGTAGCATAGGTACTAATGGGTAATAATATTATGTCTAGGGCTGTCATTTTAACGCGTTAATTCGAGTAATTAATTACAAGGCGCATTAACGCGTTGTAAAAATTAATGGCATTAATTATTTATGGGTAGACGTTCTAAGCGCATGGCGTGGAATCTGAATTCACTCACTCATGCTGTGATAAATACAAGCCGTCCGTCAACTTCTAAAGCTAAAATACAATAAATACAACAAATACAGACACTTTTCTGTCTTTTTTCATGAACAAAAGCATATGTTTGTATTTAATTATTTTTAGATATTTTTGAATTATTACGAGATATGCCAGTTGACGCTGCATTGCTGCGAACAGCTGTTCAGTTAAAAAATAGCTGTGGACCAACGACGTTTTCCTTCAATTAACACAAGCAATCAGACAATCTCTACAGCTTAAATACAACTAATAACATGTCAGACAAAATGTGGTGTTTTTCCCATTATCGATTTGTCTATATTTGATAACTTTTAGAAAGCATTTTATCAGGAGATGTAAGCTACAAGTCTGCGCTCGGCAGCTGGTTCATCTGATATGAATACAGGCGCATTTCAAGACAGTTTATCATTTGATTTGGCCATGGCAGTTGTATAATAGTTGGACTTGTGGTAGGCCTACTTAAATCTTTCATACAACTATAGCCCAGCATACGAATGCATTGACTGTTCAGGCTTTGAAACACACCACGCAAATATTTGTGTTCATGATGTGTGACCGCGGTAGCCAAGCTACTACATAGAGCCGACCGCAATTTCAGCAGAGGTTTCTGCTCATCGGCAGAACAACACTTGTATATTCACTACAACATCAAACCACTTGATAGATAATCGCTACCTTTTCCACGCTGCACATAAGAATCAAAATATTACAGGCTCCGAAATTACCCCATGACACAAGCTACAGTGCAAGTGTCAACAGCGCAGAGTAGCATAGGGATTTCAATTTGACAGCACAAAGTCATCGCAAGTGCTGGAAGATGATCTTCTCAAGTTGGGTTGTGATTACAGCGATTTGAGTGATACATGCCACGTTCAGAATAAAATAATACCACTGTGCCACAGATGTCAAGTTGACAACTTTGATCGCTAACTTCCACTGACACCTCAGACACTGACGTTTTCTAGCTTCAACCAATCGCTATAGCCTACAGAGATAGGATGTCTTACCTTTCGTGCAGATAGTTTGGAGAAGTTTACATCAGTCAGTCTTTCTTGTCCTGTCTTATATCCATAGAATATTTTGGTGTAGAATCAATGTTTAGTCCAAGCAAGGGTTATTGGCTAGCTCAGTGCAGTTATCATTCCTGGCTAATCCAGCTCCCCAAAATGTAAACAAAACGTGAATGAATGCACGTCATCTGTTTCATCAGGGGGTGTTCCCATTTCCTTGAACTCTGACCTTTTCTGATAGATAGATAGATAGATAGATAGATAGATAGATAGATAGATAGATAGATAGATAGATAGATAGATAGATAGATAGATAGATAGATAGATAGATAGATAAGATACTGTAGACTCATTTTTTGTGTTTGCTAATGTAGCCTATTTATTCACTAACTGTTTACCAGGCCTATTTTAACATATTAGTACATCATAGGGCTTATAGGCCTATTGTAATTATTATTATTATTATTATTATTATTATTATTATTATTATTATTATTATTATTATTGTTTCGCGTCATGAAAAGAACATACAAGTAAGTGCGATTAATTAGATTAATTAATTACAAATTCTGTAATTAATTAGATTATTTTTTTTAATCTACTGACAGCCCTACTTATATCCATAGAATATTTTGGTGTAGAATCAATGTTTAGTCCAAGCAAGGGTTATTGGCTAGCTCAGTGCAGTTATCATTCCTGGCTAATCCAGCTCCCCAAAATGTAAACAAAACGTGAATGAATGCACGTCATCTGTTTCATCAGGGGGTGTTCCCATTTCCTTGAACTCTGACCTTTTCTGATAGATAGATAGATAGATAGATAGATAGATAGATAGATAGATAGATAGATAGATAGATAGATAGATAGATAGATAGATAGATAGATAGATAGATAGATAGATAAGATACTGTAGACTCATTTTTTGTGTTTGCTAATGTAGCCTATTTATTCACTAACTGTTTACCAGGCCTATTTTAACATATTAGTACATCATAGGGCTTATAGGCCTATTGTAATTATTATTATTATTATTATTACTATTATTATTATTATTATTATTATTATTGTTTCACGTCATGAAAAGAACATACGAGTAAGTGCGATTAATTAGATTAATTAATTACAAATTCTGTAATTAATTAGATGAATTTTTTTAATCTACTGACAGCCCTAATTATGTCTATCCTATGTGGATGCCGTAGAATAAACACCATGGAAAACCAAACCACAAAATAGCTACAGCAGCAGCAGCAGTCACCCGTAGGAGATGATATCACCTACATGGCCCAGGAGGAGAGGTATGTAGCGCCAAATGAGCGAGAAGATTGCTGTAAGGAGAATGAGACTTGCAGGACATTGCCAAGGGCACCCAGAACTGCCAGCCAGCAAACTGGTGCTATGGGAACCATCATGTGGGTGCCGGTTAAGAGGACGTCCCACACTAACATTTGTGGACATACTCAAGAAGGACGCAGGAGTCTAGAGTACCAGCAAACGGAAAAGATGTATGGAGAATCGGGATGACTGGAAGCAACGATGTAAGGCTCGACTGAGGACGACCTAGAGAGAGAGAAATGAG
This sequence comes from Engraulis encrasicolus, assembly GCF_034702125.1. NCBI lineage: Eukaryota > Metazoa > Chordata > Actinopteri > Clupeiformes > Engraulidae > Engraulis > Engraulis encrasicolus. The sequence goes on along the minus strand of NC_085857.1, from coordinate 41,340,660 downwards.
ACACTACACTGTGGCAAGCAAGCACAACCAGAAACCCATAACCAACATCATGCTGTACACAAGTAAGGTGTTGTGGGTCTATAAATTGCATTAGAACCCTGGAGAGTTGCAGAAACCTATAGAAAAACTTCAGTGCAAGACGCCTACCATTACTTTACACTTAGCTGACTCACGACACACTTAGCGACTTATAATATTACAGGGTATTGGTTACAGTCCTTGGAGCAACGTGGGGTTGGGTGCCTCGATCAAGGGCACTTTGGTCATGGAGGGAGGAAGGGATTGGTAAGGGTGGGGATCGAACCTGCAACCCTGTGATCTGACGTCCAACTCCCTATCCATTAAGCTGATGATATACACAGGGCAAATTTTTGAGCAATGTTGCTGGGCAACGACATGATTGGCTTTTACACTAATTGTCCGATAAAATGACTAACGGTAGGGACACATACACGCGAAGGCAGGCGAAGCGAGGCGAAATTATTAAAGAAAGTTTAATGTTTAAAATGAGTGAATTCGCCTGCCGCGGCCCAATCAAATCAACAACATAACTGTTCCATTCCACACCCGTCGCCAGGGGCGGGCCTTGGGGGGCCGGGCCCGCCCACTGACACGCTTGGGCCCGCCCTGGCCCAGTGCCCACCCACCCAAGCCAGATCACAGTCACTCAGATCGTAAATGAATAATAATTATAAATAACATATAATAATAATATTAAAATAGATATATAAAATCCTAATTACAGTTTGTTGTACTTGTTTCGGGTTAAAACCTAGTGTTATGCAATCATTAAGACATTAAATATTATTAAAACCGTGTGAGTTTGTTGGAAAGTTGGTCTACGTCAGTGTTGCTCAGCAACCATCAGTAAACGCATTTGTGGAGGGAAATAAAGTTAGTTCTTGCAGCAGACGTGCAAGTCTTTGTGCTTTCCAATGGATAACACTATGCGCAAATGTTTTAGTAATCCAACATCGGTAACTTTGGACAACCCACGACATGACATGTTAGAAAAGCCTGGGCTATCTTTGTGGATCCTCCTGACCATGACAGCCGGACCGAGAGCGAGGAAGCGGTGCCCTAAAGTAGCACTAGTAGCCAGGTCACTGTGGCTATCCCCACTAATGGATCTGTGAATGACCTCGGCGCCGTTAAACACAATCAGGTTTTGTTGAAAGAATACCTCGTGATATATTTTGGTTCGAAAAGACGTTCATTTTCCTGTATTTGGGAATTGGGATTGGCTCGAGTAGCTCTAAGTTATTCCATCGCAGAGGATAGATTCCTTGCAGAGGAATTCATCAGACACAACCTTTTCAATCCCTGAAATGATTTCAGAAACAGGCTATCGAAACTGGGAAAAGCATGCCGCTTTCAAGGAACAGTCAGTCACTTCAAGCCATATGGCGAGATTCAGAAAACCGCAGAACAGTTGACTCGCAGAGATAAGTTACGACATGTCAGCCGTAGGCTAGATATGCTGGAGTTTTTAGTGGTTAATTTCATCTGCGTTACGTGGCGATAATGCTGGCTAGTTCTGGACGCTAACAGGAGATGAGATGTGGAAGTTCAGCTTGGAAAAACGCCTACACATGATTGACAAAAGACAGCGCTGCCACTCTACTCATAGTACGTCACAGTGTGTGTGTGTGTGTGTGCGCGCCCGCGCGTCTCTGTGTAATGCAATTGCAACTGTTGGTTGCTTTGAAATACCCGGCCACCGCGCCGTGGTGTTTTGTTTTGTATTCAGAGATGCTTTTTGCTCGTCATCTAATACCTCATCATGTGCACATGCAGTTGTTGTTGTTGGTGGTGTGTGCTTTGTCTGTGTTGGCATTTTGGCAAAAGGCAGCTACTCTGATGGTTGCTTTGCTTTGAACCTGTCGTCAGAGGTGCATCTCCAAAGGCTATTATGGCAACAGCTAAGACGGTACTAAATTCTTTAACATTTTCGCTCCCAACTTGCCCTAGAATCGCCGCTGCCAGTCATGGTGGTTTTTTGTTTGTTTGTTTAGTTCGAGATGCTGCGTGTATTCTATTTCGGCGCGCGCACCTGTGTGTGTGTGTGTGTGTGTGCGTGCGCGCGTGTGTGAGAGAGCGCACGCTGTCCTGCCATGTTTAATGTAATGATTTTTGTGATGGATTTGGGCTGCGCAAATGGTCAAATAAGCAAAATAATTTTGGTGCCCACCCTGGGATTCCATAAGCCCGCCCTAAGAATCAGTTCTGGCGACGGGTCTGTTCCATTCCATTTGATTCGCCACGACGACCTGATGACGGTTGGATTTCGCCTCTTTTCGCTTCGCTTCCTATGTGTCCCTACCGTAAGAAAAATTGTCTACTGCTCATTCCAGTTCTCCTGATTACACCACGGCTGCCCACCCAGCACCCAGCAACAGCCACAGGTAAGAGATGACATCATCTGCCCATCATAGCCTGGGTGGGGAGTTCCTGAAGCAGCTATTAGGGAACCACACTAGTCTATACACCACATGGAAATGAAGAAAGCAACACCTAGCAACACACCCCAACTTCAGACACAATGGGTGGATTCCAATATGTGCACTTCCATCCTCCACTTGCTCACTTGCCTGCTTGTGACCTCATGATGATGTCACTGACGACAGAAAATTAATTCAATATCTTGCAAAAGCACAATTCTAATGTCATTTTCTCATTTGCAATTGGGATGGTGAATGATAAAACAGTCCCTCAAAAGTTGTTGTGGCTAGGCTGACAGCTGGGAAACGTTATTGTTTTCTCCACAGAGGCAGGGCTAGGAGGCGGGGTGAGGCTAGGCCACAAGCACAAGTGGAGGACGAGAGTGTGCATATTGGAATGCACCCAAGGTAAGGGGTGACATCACTTGCCATGGGAAGCCAGGGGGGATCTGTGAGGGGAAGAAACGACTCTGCAAATGTCACACCGCAGACGCATTGCAGCCCAATCCACACCACAAAACACAGGAAGTGCACACACAGGTAAGACATACCTGTGTGTGTGTGTGTGTGTGTGTGTGTGTGTGTGTGTGTGTGTGTGTGTGTGTGTGTGTGTGTGTGTGTGTGTGTGTGTGTGTGTGTGTGTGTGTGAGAGAGAGAAAGAGAGAGAGAGAGAGAGAGAGAGAGAGAGAGAGAGAGAGAGAGAGAGAGTAAGTGACAGAGCCTTGATTGCCAAGGGAAGAGAAGGGTAAGAGAGAAAAATCCCCCTGTGGGCTTTTGGGGGTTTAAAAGTGGAGAAGAGAGAGAGGCTGAGAGCAAAGGTGCTGGTGAAGGGATGAGGTGAGAGAAGAGAAAGCAATAGAACGAAAAGAAGAGAGGAGAGGTAGAGGGGAGGATAAGAGAGACAGGAGGGAAGAGGGGTTTAAGACCGGAGTAGAAAAAAGATAAGAGCATTGGTGCTGAGGAAGGGATGAGGTGATAAGAGTGAAAGGAGAGAACGAGAAAGAAGAGAAGAGAAGAAGGGAAGAGTGGAGGAAAAGAGAGACAGCGGAGATGAGGGGTGTAAGTGCAGAGAAGAAGATAAGAGCATTGGAGCTGAAGAAGGGATGAGGTGAGGGGAGAGTAGAGAGAAAGAACAGAGGAGAGAAAGGGAAAAGCGGAGGAAAAGAGAGACAGCGGAGATGAGCTGTGTAAGCGCAGAGAAGAAGATAAGAGCATTGGAGCTGAAGAAAGGATGAGGTGAGAGGAGAGAAAGGGGAGAAAGAGAAAGAAGAAAAGGGAGCAGCAGAGGAAAAGAGAGACAGCACAGAGGAGGGCTGTAAGTGCAGAGG
>NC_085857.1:41316891-41321891 GCF_034702125.1 Engraulis encrasicolus | reverse complement strand
CCGAGAGGGTGGAAAAAAGTTGTAAATACAAAAAAAGGCACAATAAGAAACATGGTGGCTGTTAACACTTCACTGTAGAGGAGTGGTTCTCAACCTTTCTTGAACAAACGCCCCGTTGGCCTCATCACAAGCCTCCCAACGCCCCCTTGACCTCATCATAAGCCTGACAATGCCCCCTTTAGTATTGAAAAATGAAATGCATTAATGGCTCCTAATCGCAAGCACCGCCCCCTCTCAGCTGCATCCTTCTGAACGCCCCCCCTAGAGCTCCCCAACGGCCCCCTGGGGGACTGTTCTGCCCCCGTTGAGAAACACTACTGTAGAGAAAGGGTGAGTGTTGTTTTTTTACTGCACTTCTGACCCCAGCCTACCCTGAGGGGTGTGACTCCGCAAGACTCTCCAGTCGGTGACTGTGTTGTATCAGTCTGAGGAGTCGTCGTAAATCTCCATCTCTCCCACATTTCACTCTTACTTTATCAAGGGCTCCATTTAGCACAAATCTGACTAATGAAAAACCGCAGCCGTCCCATATCTCTCACAGACGTGTCTACAGGTCAGTACGCACAATATATAGGCCTACACAGCAAATTTTGAAGGGCCAATTCAACACTGGAGGTGTTGTACCAACACTCTGAGTGTTAAAATCGACTATGTTGGTGTTGAATTAACACTGCAAATTCCACTGTGTACATAATTTATGAAAAAAGATTTGACACACAAGTACATTCATGACATAAAACAAAATGTGTTTGTTTAAATAGGCCTACTTAATAATCTGCACACATTGCACTCTATGGCAAATGGGAATGCCGGTCATCCCAAAGCACACAAATACGGATAAGTCTTGTGACTAACGGGGCTATCAGACCTATAACTTGATTGCTTTTGTCCACATTAGCCATTAGTCCACATTGGTCCACACTTAGTCAAAATGTTGCAATGAAGCAAACAGACATATGTATGGTATGCTTAGACATAAAACATAATTCTAAATGCAACAAAATAGGCTACAAAATAGACCTTTGCCACTGGACCTAGACAAAAAGACGCCACTTCTGATAATAATGCATTAAATGCTGCCATTTTGTCCAATTTGTCTTGACCTCAGAGGAACCGCATAGAGTAGGGCCTGTTTGTGATAGAAATATATTAAAGAGACATAAAACTGTGTTTTCTGTATGTTTAACAAGATGTAAACAAGACCTATTTACTTCTACAAATGAATTCCCCAAAGGATATCAAATGAACACTAATTTCAACATAGTAATATACAAAATACTGTACAAAGTAAGACTGTAGACATACTGTAAATGCAGTTCCTGTTGAGTTCCCATGCAAATATATACAACACAAGTGACATTAAAGGTCTCCGGAAGCCAATACTATATACAAGACCAATTAAATTAACTTGCCAAAACATACAAAGCCTATTTAATGAGAACTCTCAGTACAAACAAATATCCTCCTTACATACTGTAGCTTACGGATCTTAAGTTCCCGACACAGAAATACATACAAGGCACATTAAATTAACTTCTCCAGACACCAGATATGTATACAAGATCAAATTAACTTCCCACCACATAGGTAACAATTTATTTGGATAGTACACCACCCACAGAGAATTTATGGTTTGTTGAGTTGTTCAGTTTTAATTTTGTTTATTGCCGTTCATGAAAGTGAACTGTATACTATATTCTCGGAAATCTTTTTCCAGAACCATATTGGACTATCTATTTGCCTTTCCAACTCGCAAATAGATGCCAGATCTATTACATTCATGGATAAATAAACACTTGCCCTGTGTGTCTGAAATGAATGCAAGGACACAGACAGGGAAGAATAAATACCTACATTAGAGTAGAATTCCACCAGTATTTACAATCAGGTATATTTCCAGTATGTCTCAACCTGCACATATGCACGCATGCGCGCACACACACACACACACACACACACACACACACACACACACACACACACACACACACACACACACACACACACACACACACACACACACACACACACACACACGCACACGCACACGCACACACACACGCACACACACACACACAGCCGTCTGGCACAGACGTGAGCTCATCGGGATAGCCCCTGTTATGGCGGCTAAGGTAAGGTGTGGCTCTACTTCATGACTCTCTCTCTCTCACACACACGGAGACACACACACACACACACTGTATACTCACTCGGTCTATGTCTCTCCATCTCTGTCTCTGTTTCTCTCTCTCTCTCACACACACACACACACACACACGCACACACACACACACACACACACACACACACACACACACACACACACACACACACACACACACACACACACACACACACACACACACACACACACACACACACACACACACACACACCATACTCACTCTCTCTCCCTGTCTGACTGTGTGCCCTAAGGTGTCATTTTTGTATGCGGCCTACCTTCCTCCTCGCACCTTCATGTCTCCTCATGACGCACTTCTTCTCAATCCTCCTCTCCTCTCCTCCTCTCCTCCTCTCCTCCTCTCCTCCTCTCCTCTTCCTCTTGTGTCTGCATTGTTTTTCTTTTTTTTTCTTTTTAAAAAAAGAGAAGAAAATCTAATTAGCACCGTCTGCCTGCCCACAAACCAAACCCACCGCTCCAGTCACTGTGTGTGTGTGTGTGTGTGTGTGTGTGTGTGTGTGTGTGTGTGTGTGTGTGTGTGTGTGTGTGTGTGTGTGTGTGTGTGTGTGTGTGCGTGTGCGTGTGCGTGTGTGTGTGTGTGTGTGTGCGCGTGCATGTGTGTGTGTGAGGAGATAGTAGCTAGCTCCACTATAAATAGACGCTGCCTGCGCCCCAGACAGCAATAATTAAAGTGCATCCAAGCGATGATGGCAATTAACCCCCATGCCATCGCGCCAGATCGTTTAGCCAGGTCTGATCACCACCACCACCACCTGAACTCACCTCCGTGACCCGACTGCACCAGCTGCACAGCCAAATGCTCACACTACTATCACAACACAAACAGACAGTCTACACTCAACTCAATTCCTCACACAATAGCAGGGTTAGTTAACATCAGTTAACATCAACCAACCAGCCAAATACTGGTGAAATTTCAGTTTGTGTGGTAGAAAACACCAACTTACTAGCCACTTTGACCCATTATTGAGTGTGTGTTTGGCCAATAAGATTAATATTGGCTGTTGAGGGGAAAAAAAACTAATTTAGAGCCCTCCACGACAGCCGAACCCACCTCACACTATTCACCCTCATATTCCCCCACACAACACAGAGACAACTAAGCAGACCCAAGATCATCTCCACTCACCCCAATAAACTACACCACACACACACACACAACCAAATCCAACACCCCCCCTCCTCCTACACACACACACACACACACACACACACACACACACACACACACACACACACACACACACACACACACACACACACACACACACTCACACACACTCACACTATATAGGTTATGCTATATATGTGCTTTGTCGCATGCTTGGCATGAGTCAGTTGTCTCTGGGGCAGCCGTGGCCAAGTGGTTAGAGAGTTGGTCTTTCAATCTAGGGGTTGCAGGTTCGAATCCCCCCTGACCTCTCCCTACATCTCCATCCATGGCTGAAGTGCCCTTGAGCAAGGCACCTAACCCCACATTGCTCCAGGGACTGTAACCAATACCCTGAAAAATAATAACTGTAAGTCGCTTTGAATAAAAAAGCGTCAGCTAAATGTAATGTAATGTAATGTAATGTAAGCCAGTGAATGTAGCCTCTTACTGCAGATGGGGTCGCCGGTGGGCCTATTTACTTTACTGAAAATACTCAACTGCATCGTAACAACATTGCTATGACAGCACTGAGAGCCTTAAGTAGCAAATTAAGACATAGCCATTACAATTTTGGTGACAGTAAGGTTGTAACATAGGCTCTGCGCTAAGGGGTTAATGAATCTGCTGTTGGGGAATCACTGGATGTGGTGAGGAAAGGAGATACCGTAACCAAGTTCCCACCCAATGGCTTGGTGGGATGTATGCTGACCATTGACTCAGGTGTCTCCCTGTGGCCAACAACCTCTTCCATTCCCCACACATAACCACACACAATCTCCATTGCCTCCCCCATCGCCACCCCCCACCCCCCAAACACACACGCACGCGCACACACACACACACACACACGCACGCACACGCACACATACGCACACATGCACACACACGCGCATGCACACACACACGCACGCACACACACACACGCACACACACACACACACGCCCAGAACCCCCCCCCACACACACACACACACCCCACTCCAACAACCTGTGGCATGCCAGCAGCTTGGTAACGCCTTTTATGAATTGCGGCTCTGCAGCGAGTGATGTGGTGAGGGCTTAACGGGAGTTGTCACCTCACTTCAGCATAGGAAAGAGTGTGGACTGGAGGGATGTCTGCTGACCACCGAGTCAGGTGTACATCCCCATGGTGGGATATTTTAGGCACACTGTTTTTTTATGTTTATTTTTTATCTTTATTTTTTTATTACTATTATTATTAACATTTTACCTTATGTTTTATCTTAATGTTTTACATGTTATTTGACTCCTATAATTCCTTCTTTCTTCCATGTTTCCTTTCTTTTTTTTTCATTTGTTAATCTTTTGAAGCACATTGAGTTGCACCTGTGTATGAAATGCGCTATACAAATAAACTTGCCTTGCCTTGCCTTGCCTTGCCTTGCACACATACTATACACACACATGTGCCTGCTTTGCATCTGTTCCAATAAAGTAGGTTAGGTTAGCGTTTGTTGATATTAACCAGTGGTGTAGTCTACGTAGAACGCAGGTATACCCACTTCAAAATTTCAGGTATTTCAGTATACCCACTTAAAATTGATTGATCCATTATGTAGAATTGCACAAACATATACAGTATACACACTTCAAAAAATGCTCAAATATACAGTATACCCACCA
>NC_085857.1:41304391-41314391 GCF_034702125.1 Engraulis encrasicolus | reverse complement strand
AAAATTATATTCACAACATCAAATCTTTATCTTTTCAGGGGACCTAGTCAAGGTGGTAGGTGTTTCTTGTCAAGGTGGCCGCCATAGCAATAAAGTGCTGGGGGAAACCCTGACATTATTTCGCTATATTGTGTATATAGCCTAACTAGTGCTGTCTACTGTGAATAATATTGTATTTTCTTACTGTGAGCCGAGCAATCAATGACATTAATGGTCAATTTTTGCGCAGTGAGGTTTTGCTGAATAATTAACAGCCCTCTACCCTCAAGAAGAAATAGCCAAGGCACTCTTCCAAAAAAGTTAAAATAGCTTTATTTAAATTGATAAATCATAGAATAGCTAAAAGTGCCCTCTGTCCTCCTTAAAGCCAGACAGCTTAAGACATGATTCATTGGGTCATTGCAACAGGTCCCAGATCAGCCTCTCTGGGAGGCAGACTAACTTTATCACTTTACGATACTCTGTGTTAATTTTATTAGCACCGTGTACTGTGTTTTTTTTTAACTTTCTGTGTTTGTGATGATGTCACTGACTGGGAATCAGTGATCTTTGTCCATCTTATGGCCAGCCGGTAAACAGATGAGTCATGGAGGGGTCGCAACAGGTCCTAGTGCACTATCACTAGATTATTATTTTAGTGCATTGAATAGAATAGAATAGAATAGAATAGAATAGAATAGAATAGAATAGAGTAGAGTAGAGTAGAATAGAATAGAATAGAATAGAATAGAATAGAATAGAATATAGTAGAATAGAAAGCCTTTATTGTCATACAAAGTATACTGAGATTTGAGATTTTGTTCATGTTTATTAGTAGTGCTGTGTATTGTGATTCTTTTCATACTGTGAGTCAAGCAATGACATTTACGGTCAGTTTTTTTGCGCAGTGGTGTACTGTTGAATAAAAAAACAGGGATCAGTGGCCCTCTGTCCTTCTTAAAGCCAGACGGTTAAAGACATGAGTCATCAGGTCATCGCAACAGGTACATACAAGACCAGCCCCACTGGGGGAGACTGAGTTAAAGTGCAACATTCTTTATTTATCTTTCTCCTTCTGTGTGTACAGTCTTTCTGCCATGTTTTCTTACTGTGAGCCAGCCAAGCAATGACATGGTCTGATTAAATTATGCATGCACTGGTGTATTGTTGAATAACGAGAAGTCTTAGGATCAGTGGTCCCTGTACACCTTGTGGCCAGCCAGTTAAAAGCATTAGTCATCACAAGCTGTCCCAAAACAGGTCCCAGACTCAGACTCCAGACTGACTTTGTTATACTGATATATAATCTTACTGTTACTGTGTTTGTTCCTGTGTCTTCTACTGTGAGCCAAGCAACAGCATCTCATTCAAAATGTTGGACTGACGGTGAAATACAGAAAATGAAAAGTTTCATTATTAAATGCTTTAAATGCCTTTTTTGACTTTTGCATTTTATTATTAGAAATGACAGTTCAGACATCCTATGTTGAGACGTTCAGATGTCCTGTTCAGACGTCCTATGCGAGAATTCTTGCCGTTCAAATATTTTGAGAACACGTTTTTTTAAACCTAGGCCATATAAAATGCATTTTGTAATGCAATGCAATGCAATGCACAACACAAAAATGTAAATTACCCTAAATGTTCCAAAATGGATGTAAGTCATCAAATGCAAGTCTTTAATCTTAGGACAAGTGTTCTCAGTGTCCTACAAATATCCAGCCCGGTAAAAAACATTAGTCATCACAGGTCACAGGTCCCAGACCAGCCTGCTATGGTGATCATACCTCCTCATATTTCAATCATTACATTGCAGCCACATTGTGTGTGACTTCACTCTTCCCGTCCAGGCACAGGTTGGTGCACCATAACACCATGCGCAGTGTTGCCAGATTGGGCAGTTTCCCTCCCAAATTATCTGCTTAGGATGACCGTAAAAAGGGTGAAAAAAAAGAACATTTGGGCTTTTTCCATAGAAATCATTGGAATTTACCTGAAATTGGGCTGGATTTAGTGCTTCCAGGCGGGGTTTGGGCATTTTTTTGGGGGCTGGAAATCATCAGTCTCGTCTGGCAACCCTGGCCATGTGAAGTAAAACGGGGGATTAGTGGGAAAACACCTGTGACTGTGTTATTCCATACCGGCAGCAATTTGGACTTCTGGGCATCGGGAGTCTGGTGGTGGAATTTGGCCAGTGGTGAGCGAATTGTCCACTTGGTGAGTCACGGCTGTCTGACCCTGTGTCACTCTGTCTGGACGGGTGTCAGAGAAGGGGGGCGTGTGTGTGTGTGTGTGTGTGTGTGTGTGTGTGTGTGTGTGTGTGTGTGTGTGTGTGTGTGTGTGTGTGTGTGTGTGTGTGTGTGTGTGTGTGTGTGTGTGTGTGTGTGTGTGTGATTCTGTTATTGCGTGTGTGTGTGTGTGTGTGTGTGTGTATGTGTGTGTGTGTGTCATTCTGTCTGTCTCTGTTTGTCTTGTGTGTACCTGTCTTATGGCATAATGTCCATTGTCCGTTCCTGTGTGTGTGTCTGTGTATGTGTCTTATAATGACAAGTGTGTTGATGGGTATGTGTTTATGTGAGTGTTTAGTTTTACATTGTCCTGTGTGTGTGTGTGTGTGTGTGTGTGTGTGTGTGTGTGTGTGTGTGTGTGTGTGTGTGTGTGTGTGTGTGTGTGTGTGTGTGTGTGCGCGCGCGTGCGAGCGAGCGAGCGAGAGAGAGAGAGAGAGAGAGAGAGAGAGAGAGAGAGAGAGAGAGAGAGAGAGAGACAGACAGACAGACAGACAGACAGACAGAAAAAGAGTGTGTGTGTATGTGTGTGTGTGTGTGTGTGTGTGTGTGTGTGTGTGTGTGTGTGTGTGTGTGTGTGTGTGTGTGTGTGTGAGTGAGACAGACAGACAGACAGACAGACAGACAGAGAAAGAGCGCGAGGGAGAGGGAGAGAGAGGGAGAGAGAGAGGAATGAGAGAGACAGACAGACTGAGACAGAGACAGAGACAAAGAGAAAACTGAAGTGTGTGAGATGGATAATTCACTTTGCAGCAAAGAGCAGTGGCAGAACTATTGCACACAGGGCCCTAGGGCAAAACACAGATAGGGCCCCCTATACAGCCTGCAAAGGTCATAATAGGGCCCCACCACCCATACAGGAGGGCCCTGTGCCCAGGGGCAAATCCCCTGCTTGCCCAGCCTACAGCTCCACCCCAGGAAAAGAGCCAGTTAAGTAAATGAGAGGGGGGCTCTAAATCTGTGTCTGAAATGTAATGTCATTATGGATTCTGTGGAGCAACACAAAATGCCCTTTTGAAAAGTAAATGCCTAGCCGCCCGGCCGGCCCACACCAGTGTTTCTGACAGGTCTGGCCTGGGGGATAAATAGGGCACGGACACTTTTGGCCCCTCATAATTAGAACTCATAAACATAACTGACTCACCGGTGGGCCCTGCACCCGTGCATATTTCCAGAAATGTAAAAAAATAAATAAATCTGAAAATAGGGGCCCATGAGGGTGCGGGGCCCACCGTGAAATGCCCGCTATGCCAGATGGCCAGTCCAGCCCTGGTTTCTGATATACTCTTGTTCACCCCTCGAAAACAAACACAAGCAACCCACCCCACCACCTCCTCCAACCCCCAACACATCGCTCACGCTCACTCTATTTAAGATAGCATTCCTCCCGCCTGAGCTAAGTCTGTCTGTGTGTGTGTGTGTGTGTGTGTGTGTGTGTGTGTGTGTGTGTGTGTGTGTGTGTGTGTGTGTGTGTGTGTGTGTGTGTGTGTGTGTGTGTGTGTGTGTGTGTGTTTGCGTGTGTGTGCTTGTGTGTGTGTGCGCATATATTTGTGTGTGCGTGTGTGTGTGTGTGTGTGTGAGAGTGTGCAGAAATAGGCAAAGGGATCAGTTGTCCCGGGCCCAAGGAGAAGAGGGGGCCCAGTACTTTGTATCAGTACATTGTATTTATTACGTAGGGGGCCCTTTCAGATTACATTGTCCCGGGCCTGCACCAAACCTGTCAGCGGCCCAGTGTGTGTGTGTGTGTGTGTGTGTGTGTGTTGGCTGTGTGTGTGTGTGTGTGTGTGTGTGTGTGTGTGTGTGTGTGTGTGTGTGTGTGTGTGTGTGTGTGTGTGTGTGAGTGTGTGTTTGTGTCACCAGCTGTGTGTGTTTGTTGTGTGTGTGTGTGTGTGTGTGTGTGTGTGTGTGTGTGTGTGTGTGTGTGTGTGTGTGTGTGTGTGTGTGTGTGTGTGTGTGTGTGTGTGTGTGTGTGTGTGTGTGTGTGTGTGTGTGTGTGTGTGTGTGTGTGTGTGTGTGTGTGACGACGTCTCTGTGTTTGTATGTTTGCTGTCTGTGTGTCTGGGCCAACCAGGGCAGCCAGACAGACTATACACACACACACACACATATAAATAGAATAGAGTAGATAAGGTCAGAATAGACTGTAGGCCCCTACAACAAGAAAAGTCCCTTCAGCTTATAAAACTTATACAACGTTGGCCTATAAATGCATTCAACAGAGCAGCCGATTGTGAGACGTGTTTTCATCTAGTGTGCTGTGCAAATGGATGGATCAGATTGTTATCTCTTGTTTGTTCTCTACTTGTTAGTATCTGTCTCGTTTTCTCCAGCATTCTCTCTCTCTCTCTCTCTCTCTCTCTCTCTCTCTCTCTCTCTCTCTCTCTCTCTCTCTCTCTCTCTCTCTCTCTCTCTCTCTCTCTCTCTCTCTAGCATACTCTCTCTCTCTCTCTCTCTCTCTCTCTCTCTCTCTCTCTCTCTCTCTCCGTCTCATTTCTTCAGCTCAGTCTCTCTCATTTTCTCACACATTATAGCCCAGTCTATCGTTTTCTCTTCCTTTCTCACCCTCCCTCTATCCCTCTCTCTCCCACTCTCTCTCTCTCTCTCTCTCTCTTCCTCCCTCTCTCTCTGTCTCTCTCTCTCTCTCTCCCTCTCATTTTCTCACACATTATAGCACAGTCTATCGTTTCTCTCTCTCCCTCCCTCTCTCTCTCTCTCTCTCTCTCTCTCTCTCTCTCTCTCTCTCTCTCTCTCTCTCTCTCTCTCTCTCTCTCTCTCTCTCTCTCTCTCCCCCCTACCCCAACCCCTCCCCCCCCCTTCTTCTCCCCTCTGCGTCTGGAGGAAGCTGTGGAGTAATGATAACAGGTCGGGAGACAATAGGCCTGGCAGCGTTCACACATGGCCCGTCTCAGTTTAGATCGCCGAGGTCAGCGGAGCAGAAGCAGGGGCAGAGCAGAGCAGGGCTGCAATTTTGGAAAGCGTAGTTGTTAGCAGTTAGTAACTTCGGTAGTTGCCAATGGGCAATTGCATTGCAACCAACAAAGTAGCTAACATAGTTAGTAACTACGCTTTCCAGAAATTCGCCCCAGAGCAGAGCAGAGCAGAGCAGAACAGGGCAGTAGACACCCCCCCCCGTGCATGCACACAAACACCCCACCTTCATCCCCTCTGACTCCCCCACATACCTCACCACACAAACACACACATACACACGCGCGTATGCATGCACGCACACATGCACACATGCACACACGCACGCACACACACACACACACACACACACACACACACACACACACACACACACACACACACACACACACACACACACACACACACACACACACACACACACACACACACACACCGAACTCACAATCCAACACCCCCCCACCACACACACACATACACACACACACACCAGCCCCCCACTTGCCGCTTCTGATAACCAACCCGCTCTGATGGCCTTTATTTAACAAAAACTCTGGAGCAATGCGGAAATACCAGAGAACTTTCAGAAGTCACTGCTGCTGCTGCTGCTGCTGCTGCCGCTACCGCTACTGCCGCTTTCCAAAAAAAACCCGCTCACTTTGACGTCAGATTCCAGCAGCAGCAAGCAAGAAGAAACAGCCAGCCAGCCAGCCAGCCAGCCAGGCAGGCAGGGCCCTGGAGGGATATTTGGAGTGTGTGAAAAGAGCCATGTTTGGTTAATGAGTAGTCTCGCAGGCAAATTGGAACGAAAGTGACACACTCTTAATCTGAACAAAAGAGAAAGGGCCTCGATTATAGAGTGTGCAACAGTACGATTTATGACGGTTGTGTATTATGGATGGCGTATGAGTTATTTTTGCTGGAGGTTCTTTTTACGTCTTGTTGAAAGGAGTTCCTGTGTGAGAGAGAATAAATACTTGTACCGTATTTTAAGTCAGAATGTGCTATTTTCAAAGGGTCTCTCCCACACGATTCTGCGCATATGATTCATGTAATTTAGCACAAATTTAACCACCAGGGTTGCCGTAACATTTTGTAACAATTGTCCACACGATTTTGTGCCTATGTGTGCTTGTCTTGTTGACAAGAGTTCCGCTTTGAGAAAATAAATGTTTTTTTTTTTCATCTTGTTGAAAGGAGTTCCTGTGTGTGAGAGAATAAATGCTTATATTTTAAGTCAGAATGTGCTATTTTCACAGTCTCTTACCCACGCAATTGTGTGTATCTGTGTGTGTGTGCGTGTGTGTGTGTGTGTGTGTGCGTGCGTGCGTGCGTGCGTGCGTGCGTGCGTGCGTGCGTGCGTGCGTGCGTGTGTGTGTGTGTGTGTGTGTGTGTGTGTGTGTGCGCACGTGCATGTGCATGTGCATGTGTGTGTGTGCTGTATGTGTGTGCGTGCATGTGTGTGTGTCTGCACCTCATGTAAGTTGGCACGTATTTAACATCCAGGGCTCTCAGCCTTGATGGGTTTTTTTTTGGGTCCTGTCGCGATCACAATTTTCTATTATATTCAGCGATCTCACTGCATTTATGTAATGACCATATAAAAATAGCAGCCCAGTGTTCTGTCTAGGCAGGAGATGAGGGGGAGGGGAGGGTAGTGGAGGGGAGGGAGGGCCACCGCCTGAGCTAAAAAGAGGTCAGAGTTGTCCCAAAATGTCACCACACACGTCTGCCTGCTTCCATATACCTATTCTTTGCCCGCAGGTCCGGCCCCGTCGCGTCACGGTGAGACCGGGCCAGGCCAGGCCCAGCGGTGTGGTGTGGCACACACACCTCACAACAGAAGGTCAGACGACGACTTCTAAGGACGTGGACGCCACAGGGAAAGGTCAGAATTTTTGAAGTTTGGGTGCTGGCATGAAACACACACACAGACACACAGACGCAGACGCAGACGCAGACGCAGACGCAGACGCAGACACAGACACAGACACAGACACACACACACACACACACACACACACACACACACACACACACACACACACACACACACACACACACACACACACACACACACACACACACACACACACACACACACACACACACACACACACACACACACACACACACACACACTTGTAGAGCAGAGAATTTTTCAGAATGGTATGTTATGTTGTGTCATGTTGGACGCACACGCTGACACACACACACACACACACACACACACACACACACACACACACACACACACACACACACACACACACACACACACACACACACACACATTCCAGAGTGGTGGGCTGTGTCGCTTTGGCACTTTGGGGAAAAGGAGGAGAGGAAGGGGGTGCCGCCATCAGGTGCCAGCCACCGCACATCAAGTAAAGAGACATTAACCCTTTGAGGAGTACCATCACAAATATGTGATAAGAATTTTGCCCAAATTTTGAGTTCTCATTATGATGTCATAATGTCTTTGCGAGATTTTTAACACAGACGTCTATAGGAGCTGTAGAGTGTTCCAGTAAAATTCTAGAAGAACCTCTAGAAATTCCTTACTCCTCAAAGGGTTTTTAAATATGTCACAGTGGAGCCACATCAGACAGATGAGGACATGAGAGAGACATGCCAGACAGATCAGACTGACAGATGGAAGAGAAGGGCAGAGACACGGAGAGGTGAAGTGCAAAAAGTCATTAAAACTGTCACCGTGCTGCAACATCAGACTGATGATTAAGCTGCATCAGTGGAGAGAGAGAGAGAGAGAGAGAGAGAGAGAGAGAGAGAGAGAGAGAGAGAGAGAGAGAGAGAGAGAGAGAGAGAGAGAGAGAGAGAGAGAGAGAGAGAGAGAGAGAGAGAGAGAGCAAAGCTCTTCATGGCAGAGACACAGACTGGTGTCATCCATGAAGACATGAGAGAGAGAGAGAGGGCGAGGGAGAGAGAGAAAAAGAAAGAAAGAGACAGAGAAAGATAGAAAGAGGCAGCACAAGGTTCTTCATGACTTCAACTTCAAAGACAGCTGTTTGCAGCTGTGGGGTTGGGGGGGGCACTTGGGGTGGGGTGGGTGTGTGAGGATGAAACAAAAGATGCTTTGATGAGTGTGCGTGTCGTGCCTCATAGCCATACACTTACACACACTTCACACACAACACAGGAGCACCACACACACTTCCACACTTCACACGATCATACAGGGGGCCATGGAAGTCGACAAGGGGGGGCAAAGGGGTCAGTTGTCCCGGGCCCCGGGACAGAGAAGGGCCCCCAGAATTGGGTCCTCATTACGTACATTGCATGCAGGGCTCTATATTAACTTTTTTCGCCACCAGCCAAAATGGTTTGTAGATGTTAATTTTACTAGCCAAACACACATTCACTAATAGGTCAAACTGGCTCGTGAGTTGGTCTTTTCTTCCAGCCAACCTGAAATTTCACCAGCATTTGGCCAGTTGGATGGTGTTCATTTAGAGCCCTGATTACATGTATTGGATGGGGGGGTCCTTTCAGAAGAGTTTGTCCTGGGCCCTGTTAAAGCTATCTGCGGACCCTGCAGGGGGGGCCACAGGGAAAGATGATGGCCCCGTACAAGATCGAACCAAAGGGGTGGCGAGGCTTAAGGGAATCACGTGTTGTGTTTAGCTTAGCGGGGTGTTAGCGTAATGGCTGTTTACGCAATGATGACAGGGGACACGCTTTCATGACGCCGAATGGATGACACTCTCGAGGGCACAAAGGGCCCTGATCTACAGAAGTAGATAAACAGATGTGAAGAAGATTTAAAAAAAAAAAAACATTAAAGATGGGTGCTTAGGCATAAAGGACCTCTAGCGCACTGATCCAGAGACAAAACGAAGGGAAAAAAAACGTTGCGTCACAGCTGTTTACAAATATAAAAAGTCTTGAATTGAATTCTGGCATCGTGCCTACTTGTTTCAACAAGTTTGTCTTCAGTGACTCAGTGTGGTCTTCATCAGCGCAACTGGGTTTTTGCTTCTGCTTTTGCACACGTGTAAATAAACTCTTCTGATGTGTAGAACCCTCCACACCTATTCTAATCCCAAACCACCACCTCAGTAGCTTAATGGAAGCTAATGCAGTGCTGACAGAGGAGCCAGGCTAATGAACTGCACTGGCGGACAGGCTTAAGCACAAAATAACCTCTCCCTTGTAGCCACAATACACTCAACGTGTAGATAAACTCCATTGATGTAGAACTCGGTTTTCCTCCTTCACAGCTAACCACGATCGAAGTAAAGCATGTGCACATACACACACACACGCACGCACGCACGCACACACACACACATACACACACACACACACACACACACACACACACCAAAGTAGCTCTTTCTCTCTACTCAATGTTTCTCTCTCTCCCTCTCTTGTTCTCTCTGACACACACGCACACGCATACAGAGAGAGAGAGAGAGAGAGAGAGAGAGAGAGAGAGAGAGTCACGTCTCCTGTTCTGTAGGACTCCCCACACCACATATAAGGGCCACATCCTCTCCTCTCCTCTCCCCTGTAGGCTCCCCTCCCCTCTGTAGGCCACCCCAGTGGAGAGTGGATCAAACGGTCGACATGTGAGACACACAACGGCCTCTTGCTGCCCTCAGATCCACAGTGCAGTAGGAGACATGACCACCACACACAGAGGGATGTGACCCCGGAGAGAGAGAGAGAGAGAGAGAGAGAGAGAGAGAGAGAGAGAGAGAGAGAGAGAGAGAGAGAGAGAGAGAGAGAGAAGAAAGAAAGGCAGAAAAGAAAGAAAGAAAGAAAGAAAGGCAGAAAAGAAAGAA